>NW_015505886.1:1104011-1113631 GCF_001515645.1 Sinocyclocheilus grahami | reverse complement strand
TTTTATTCTCGCTGTAGTATTGTTGTTGCCGCCACCATGTCGTGAAGGTGCTGTGTGATTCATTGTGAAAGCGAAACTACTTTGTTTGGTCTTCCAAAAGAGGACGATATCTGCTTCGTCATGCCTGGAGCTGATCCGTGCTGGTTGCTGAGAAAATACTACAACTTAGCGCTGTGGATCACCGGATTGGCTTTCACCATCGGTGAAGCGGAGTCCAGCCCGGGGTCGTCACATGTGGTTGCCGCAAGCCCGCCGGACACTCCTTCATCGAATCCGCCGCCTCTGCTCACTCTAGCCCTCTGGCCATTCCTCACTTTATCCCCCGGCCTCTGCTCACTCTAGGCCGCCGCCGCTCACTCTAGGCCACCGTGTGTGACGCTGAGTTTCATTGTGAAAGCGAAACTACTTTGTTTTGCCTTCCAAAAATGGACACGACTAGAAATTTGTGGTTAAGTTGTATTTACAACACTGTTCCAGAACACTTAAACCCAAATATTCAGATGTGTGCAGCACATTTTATGGAGGACCGTTTCCTGATCCTGGGAGAGTAGACTACAAAGACTGTTCTGACTCACAGACTGCAAGTACGTTTTTTATATTTAAAGAGTTTTTATATTTTATATATTTAAAGCGAGTTTTTTGGGCAGTGTAGAGTAGGGCTTGTTGTTTGTCATTTCTCAGATCACAAATGCAGATATGGTTTTATGTTTACGCGGCGCTATGCAACGCAACGTGTAAAAAGACAGTACAAGTCATTATAATCCACAATTATGTCCCCACTGGATGCAACGAATGCCTCGTTTATAATGGGTTTTCATGTTTTTGAATCATCGCTCTGGCCTGACAGGGCATCATCACAATATGGCAAGGGGCGTAATATTTCTGTCACACGCTTGAGGTATTCGGCCAATCACAACGCACTGGATAGCTGGCCAATCACAGCATACCTCGCTTTTTCAGACTGATGAGCTTTGTAAAAATCGACGCGTTTCAGAAAGGCGGGGCATAGAGGAGAAACAATAATGTACAGTATGTGGAAAATTATTATTTTTTGAACCTTAAACTGCATAAACACATTTCATTACACCAAATACACAAAATAATGTTATTTTAGCAGCATCATATGACCCCTTTAACGTTACATTTTGTTTTCTGAAAAATTCTTTCAAATTAAGTGTGTTTATACCTAAAAATAAAAAAATATATATTTTTAAAAAATCTATCGATGAGGCCAGAAAAGATCAACTTAATTCAAAGGGAAAACAAGTTTATTTTTCCAAGTCCATTGGCAGGAATCTGTTCTTATTTCAAGCATTAAGTCACTGAACTGTGATATTTCTTTCATAAAAAGGCCTTATATATTGTGTCATTTTGCTTCTCAAGTAAATCTAGCTTAATTTAAGAATGTTTAGAGACTTTATTGAAAAACAAGACTAACAAATTGAGCAAGAAAAACTTTTTTTTTGTTGCAGTGTACAAGATGGTTTATGGATGTTTATAGTTTTACTTCTATAAACTATACTTTTACTTGTTCTGTGAAGATTTTCCTGCTGTAAATTGTTGTGAAGATGCTAATCTCTCATGCACTACATTAAAGAGTAACATTTTGAATAGCCAGATAAAACTGACACTATTTGAAAACGGAGACTTTGCAATTCCGTTTTGGTAACACAGAAATTTAGCCTGAAGTTGAAAATAACCTGGGAAGTTAATCTGTTCTGGCTGAATCGCTCCCGAGTTAACCTGATCTCTGTTCTCAATGTTGCACGCCTGGCGGCGCGGTGTAAATGCTTTATTTGTGGGATATATGGGCTAGTTCATTCTGGCCCACGGCTGCAAGGAAGTGTAAGTCAGAATTTCCATCAAGTTGGAACGGCAGTTGTAAGAGCAATGTCTAGCCGCTCTCAAACAACAGCATACTCATTCTACCGCCAGTCTTTCCCTGATCATTCTTTCCACTAGAAGACCTCTAGGTCACGACGCTAGATATCATAATGCGAAGTAGTTTTGGGGGGCCCGCTGGAAACAAAGAAAGCTTATATAAGTCTTAAAAGACAGTAGGAGAAAGAGAAATTGTTTCTTTGAGCCTCTAAAACACAGCGAGCATCAGACAGGCGTGATCAAGGTCCGCCTCAATAGCTGTTATTCTGTGAACGGCTTGTAATTAAGATGCAGAAAATGCTATTTTATGCCTGACTGTTCCTCAATGATATGGCAAAATGCTACGCAGGGATCCTGGTAGTCTCTGAGAAACCATTACATGAGGCTGTTCGCCCTTTTAATTAAAGCCAATGACAGCTCCTCTGGTTCCAGTGCAGCTCTTTTATCGTGAGAAGAATTAACTCTCGTTGCAGGCACAAAGTACAAACAAACAAAACAAACAAGCCTGTAATTACAGCATCATTAGTTGTTCCCACTGTTTCCTCCTTTACCCAAAAAATGTAAATTCTTTCATCATCTGCTCACCGTCATGTCATGACTTTCTTCCTCCAGTGAAACTCACATCCATTTCCAAGATGCTCGAGCGAACAGTGAAAGCATATTGTGACCAGTGGCTGTCAAGCTCCAAAAAGGACAGATAAGCACCATCAAATTTGTCTTTACGGCTCAGAAACAACATTTTGTTTGTTTTGTTTGTTCTGTGTGCCTGTCTGTCAATCAGCAACTCTACATATAATCGAGATGTTCTGTTAAAGATAGGAGCATCGAGAGGCTCTACAGCAAATTTCACTAGCTCCCGCACCACTCAGCTCATTACTTGTATTTTTTCCGTTAACTCAATGGCTCTGGTTATGCCATCGATGTAGTATGTCTCTGGAAAGTTTTTGGCCACAATCTTTTTTGAAAATGCCACGTCCTGCCAAAAAAAATTGAGAAAAAGGACTCTTCCACGACCGCGGTGGATATCTCGCCGGAACACGGTGATGTCGAAGATAGCTGTGATTTTGAGTTAAGCCCGCCCATGGCGAAGGCCTTTCAACATATGACGGAGTCGATTTAGAAAACAATAGATGCCAAACTTGATCCCTTAGCTGAGGTTATAAATACCCATTCTCAAAAACTGGAGAATTGCAAAGCTCGTCTGGATGAGGCCGAGCGAAGAAGAGGGCTCTAATGCGGTGGCTTTCCTCCAAAAATGGATCCCGGAGCTTCTTCAGTTGCAGACCAAGGAAGGCTACATTAAAATCGAAAGAGCTCATTGTACTCTAGCACCCAGACCAGGAGTCAAGGAGAGACCTAGACCGTTGGTGGTGCGTATGCATCATTTCGGAGACAGACAGAGGATCCTTGAGGCAAGCAGAAAGATGTCCATGGATGGCAACTTGTGAACTGAGAACAGCAAAATCTCTTTCTTTCAAGATGTTTCCGCTGCAGTGCTCCGGAAGCGCAGCGAATTTGACTCTGTAAAGCGCCGCTTGCAGGAGATCGGAGCCCGTTATGCAATGTTATATCCAGCTAAGCTCCGAGTAATGATCGGTAGTACCACCAAGATCCTTGACACACCTGCAGCGCTCTCAGAGCTTATTGCGGAGATTGATCAGCATCGACCTATGAAGAATTTCAGTCAGGTTTCAGGCCCCACCATAGCACAGAAACTGCACTTGTTAAAATTACAAATGACTTGCTTCTTGCGTCAGACCAAAAATGAGTGTTTACTATTGTCATTTTGCATTATTGACACTATTTTCCTAATTAATGCTGTTCAGTTGCTTTGTCACAATCTGTATTGTTAAAAGCGCTATATAAATAAAGGTGACTTGACTTGACTTGACTTGACCTGTGGCAGCCGAACTTTCACCTGTGAGAAGGCCTGTGATGAACAAAGTTCCCGAATGAATCTAACGGTGCCTCTCATGGTGCCAGAGCTATGACCGGAATATATTTCTCTTCTCCACCTGTTTTGCGTTCAGGATTTATTACTTTCATTGCGGAATGGTGCGGACGATGTGACTGCACAAGTATACTTCTTGAGTGAGTTGTTTTTTTTTGTGTGTGAAAGTTTCCTGTTTAGGACTGAACGGAAGGTAGCTATGTTCCACTGTGTACTGAATTCCCTTAATGAGAAGGGAAAACGCCTCTCTTGTTTTATTTTGCTGTTTTGCTTCTTTTGGTGTTCAAGTTCGATTGAATGTTCCATTGCCCTGAAATGGTTGTACTTCTGTTGTTGTTATTATTATTATATTTGTGTTTCTTCTTTGTATGTGAGACTTCAGTGCAGGAGATTGTATGAACGAAGAGCTTCAGTTTATGCTTATTTTCATTTGTTTGCACAATATTATAATTTACCTTGTATAGATGGTTATTAATAATTTAAGAATTTCTACATGGAATGTAAGGGGTTTACACCATAAAATTAAGATTCGGAAGGTGTTTGATTGGTTAAACAAGGAGCGTGTTGACCTGGCCCTGTTGCAAGAAACCCACTTAAACGACAAGGAGCACACTGGCCTCAAACATAAGTGGATTGGCCAAATGTATTTTTCTTCATTTACAAAGAGTAGTAGGGGGGTAGCTATCCTTGTAAATAGATATGTTCCCTTTAAGATTTTAAACAGCACTAAGGATAAGCGAGGTTGTTACATTATTGTTAGAGGGTTATTGTATGGAGAGGAGATAACATTCTTAAATATGTACTGCCCACCGAACCTTTCTCCTGAGCTTCTCACCAATGCTTTTCCGGATTTGTTAGATACTGCTTCCGGTACTGTAATTATAGGTGGGGATTTTAATTGTTTGTTGAATCCCTTGCGAGATAGGTTACCTTCAAAGAATAGCCCTCCGTCTAAGCAATCTAAAACCTTATCTGCTTTATGCGAGGAGTTGGGCTACTCTGATGTTTGGTGCAGCCTTAAGCCTTTACGATCAGAATTTACCTTTTATTCTCCTCCCCATAAATGCTATTCTAGAATCTATTACTTTTTTGTCCCTAGTGCAGTCCTACAATATGTTTCCTGCTGTACTATAATTAATATGGTAGTTTCCGATCATGCTGTGGTGGTATTGGATTTGTTAGTGAAAGGAGTTCCAAATCCGACTAAGCGCTGGAGATTTAATACAGTATTGCTTAAAGACAATACGTTTATTTCATACTTTAATTACGAATTTAAGATTTTTTGGTCGATTAATTCAGAGTCAATGGAAGACCCATCCCTGTTATGGGAGACTTGTAAAGCCTATATCAGGGGACTTGTTATATCTTATTCTATCACTAAAAAACGGAAACAAGCAGAGAAGCAGGAATGTTTAGAATGTTTAGAACTAGAATTCAAAAAGTCTATCGAAGATCATGTGAATGATGCTTCTCCTGCTAATCTAGAGAAGTTGGGCGTGGTACGTGCTTCTTTGGATGCGTTAATATCGCAGCAGGCTAACACTAAAATGATTTTTTCTAAGCAAAGATTGTATGTACACAGTAATAAACCTAATAAGTATTTATCATATTTATTGTAAGACAAACCGGGTCCACAGTTTATCACCTCTATTATGTACTCTTCTGGAAAGTATTCATTTGATTCTGGGGTTATAAATGCTACATTTAAGCAGTTTTATTCTGATTTACATCATACTGAATATTCTCCCCAACAATACAGCACTACGGTAAATTTCTTTGATCACTTATCGCTCTTAAATATCTGATGAACAGAGAATAGCTCTAAATGCCCCTATTTCAAGGGAGGAAGCCTTAATGGCTCTACGTAGCTTACAGTCTGGCAAATCCCCAGGTCCAGACGGTCTGGTGTGCGAATTATATAAAGAGTTTCAGCATAGTTTAATAGATCCCCTATTATCTATGTATGATTATTCGTTTATGACAAATACTTTGCGGCTGTGTCTGGTGTTTCGGTTGGTCTTAAACAGCATAAAATCTCCCTACATGCGGATGATATCCTGCTTTTTCTGTCGGACCTTGAATCCTCGGTGCCTGCAGATATTGTTAATTCATTTGGGAAGTTTCCAGGGTATAAAATATTTTTTTCCAAATCTGTTGGTTTGCACCTAAGATAATCAAGTTCTAGTATAATTAATAAGACTTCCCTTCCATTCAAAGTGTCGGACTCTGGTTTTACATATTTAGGAATTAATATTACCCCTACAATTTCCCAATTAGCTAAAGTTAATTTTTTCCCTTTGCTTGATAAAATCCGCAACGATTTAATTAGAGAGGTCAATATTTCCCTTATTTTAAAAAAAGGAAAATCTCCGGAACATTGTGGGTCCTATAGGCTGATATCTCTTTTGAATGTAGATTTTAAATTGCTTTCAAAGATTCTCGCACTGCGGTGGGAGAAAATACTTCCTTCTATCATTAATGAAGACCAAACGGGTTTCATTAAGGGTAGAAGTTCGAGTAACAATATTAGAAGGCTTCTAAATCTTATTGAGTTCTCTCATAAATGTGACATTGACACCCTCATTTTAACATTAGATGCGGAGAAGGCCTTCGATTGAGTGGAGAGGCCATATTTATTTTATAGTTTGGAAAGGTTCGGCCTTGGTGATCATTTTGTCTGATGGGTGCGTTTACTGTATTCTGCTCCACTCGCAGCTGTTGTCACTAACGGCCATAGGTCTGACAATTTCCCTATGTTCCGTGGCACTAGGCAGGGCTGTCCCCTCTCAACCTTACTTTTTGCGATAGCGATAGAACCATTGGCTCAGGCGATTAGGGAGGGGGCGGCTGTGTCTGGTGTTTCGGTTGGTCTTAAACAGCATAAAATCTCCCTACATGCGGATGATATCCTGCTTTTTCTGTCGGACCTTGAATCCTCGGTGCCTGCAGATATTGTTAATTCATTTGGGAAGTTTCCAGGGTATAAAATATTTTTTTCCAAATCTGTTGGTTTGCACCTAAGATAATCAAGTTCTAGTATAATTAATAAGACTTCCCTTCCATTCAAAGTGTCGGACTCTGGTTTTACATATTTAGGAATTAATATTACCCCTACAATTTCCCAATTAGCTAAAGTTAATTTTTTCCCTTTGCTTGATAAAATCCGCAACGATTTAATTAGATGGTCAGATCTCCTCCTTTCCTGGCTTGGAAGAATTTCTGTAGTTAAAATGAATATAATGCCCAGGCTTCTTTACCCATTACAGATGATACCAATTTTATTGCCGATTAAAAGGGTAAAGGAATTAACTGGATGGCTTAGTTCATTTACATGGAACAAGAGGAAACCAAGACTAAAATTTCCAAAGTTACAGTTTTCTAGTTCCAGGGGCAGGCTTGGGTCTGCCAAACATTAGAAAATACCAATTAGCATGTCAGCTTAAATTTATTATGGAATGGTTCAGAGAGGATCCTAAATCTACTTGGCTTGATTTAGAGGCTTCACAGTTATCATGTCCTTTACAAAATCTGTTATTTGTCGGAAGTTCTAAGGTAGTCAAAGCATTATGTGAGAACTCAATCGTGTTTAACACGTGGAAGGCCTGGTCTGTTATATGTAGGATTGAGGGCAGGGCTGGTTTATCTTCTCTGCTGACCCCCATTAACAATAACCCCGAGTTTATCCCTAGCATTTCAGATTCTGGTTTAAAAATTTGGGATGATTATGGAATATGTAGACTTGGTGATCTGTTCAATGATGGCTCTCTACTAACTTTTGAAGACTTGGTTACAAAATACAAATTACCAAGATCTAATTTTTTCAGATTTCTCCATATCAGGGATTATATTTTTAGAAGTACTACTCTTGTCACCAACTCATCCATGTCAACCATTGAGAAGTTTCTCTTAAATCCCCCGCTGAGTAAGCAGATCTCATGCTTGTATAATGTCCTTTGCTGTTATGATGTGGTAAACACACAAGACCTTAGAAGACTGTGGGAGGGGGAGTTATAATTGATCATAACAGAGGAGGATTGGGATCAGGTATGGAGTTAGGCGAGTAAGATCTCCGTTTGTAACAGGGCCAGAGCTATTCAGCTCAGGATTGTGCATAGATTGCACACCACACCACTCTTGAGAAGCAGGTTTAACCCAAGTAATTATCCATTATGTCTTAAATGTAAGGTGGAAGTGATAGATTACACCCATTGCTTCTGGAAATGTTCAGTTATTACTGGTCAAAAGTTGTTCGATATATATGAGTCAAATATTTGGATTTAGGCTACAGCTAGATCCCCTGTCTTTCATTTTAGGTCTCCCAATTAGATATCTGTCAAATAAATTCGCTAAACGGTTATTTGATATCCTAGCTTTCGCTGCTAGGAAGAATATACTGTTATTCTGGATTGAAGTGATGGCACAAGATTATCAGAGAAATTATTCCATTAGAATTCTTAACATGTGTTATTCATTCGTCAACTGAAGATTTTCATCAAGTCTGGACTCCGTATCTAGATTGCATTGATGTTTCTTTGAGTAATATTTTAAAGTATGGTATAGTATAATGCTCCTGTATGTCCCCTTTTCTTTTCTTTTTTTTCTTTCTTAATTGTAATGGCTGGGCTTTGTTATTTGTTTTTAATTTAGGTTGTAAATTGTTACAAATGTTGATTAAAACATTAAAAAAAAAAAAAAAAAAAATAGGAGCGTCGTGCTCCGAGCTAGACTCGATCCGGAATCATCGTTCGTCTGAGACTGAGTACAGCAGAGGTCAGAAAATTGCACCGTAGTGTCAATTCCAGAAAGGCGGCCGGTCCAGACGGCATTCCTGGAAGGGCACTCAGAGATTGCGCAGATCAGTTGGCAGAGGTTTTCTGTAACATCTTCAACCTCTCCTTGTCAACATGCACTGTCCCCAACTGCCTCAAGTCTGCCACCATTGTGCCCATCCCCAAGAAAACTGCTATCAGCAGTCTTAATGATTACAGACCTGTGGCTCTCACTTCCACTGTGATGAAGTGTTTTGAGAGGCTGGTACTCAGACACATTAAATCATCACTTCCTTCCTCCCTGGATCAACATCAGTATGCATACAGAGCTAACAGGTCAACTGATGATGCCATCAACACAGCTCTCTACACCGTGCTGAATCATTTGGAGCACCCAGGAACATTTGTAAGGATGCTGTTTGTGGACTTTAGTTCTGCATTTAACACTATAATTCCCAGCAGAATGGTCACCAAACTGCTTAACCTGGGTGCCAGTGATTACATATGTTTCTGGGTAAAGGATTTTCTAACAAACTGCACACAGACTGTCAGGCTGGGGGGCCATCACTCAACCACTCTGACTCTCAGCACTGGAGCTCCACAAGGCTCTATGCTGAGACCTCTGTTATACTCACTATACACCCACAACTGCACACCAACCCACAGTACAAACACAATCATTAAATTTGCAGATGACACCACTGTGGTGGGGTTAATATCAAATGGTGACGAATCTGCCTACAAGGTGCATCAATAACAACCTGGCACTCAACACCTCCAAAACAAAGGAGCTCATCATCAATTTCCGGAAACAGAAAGAGGAACCAACCCCTCTATACATTGGAGGAGAAACGGTGGAGAGGGTGACCACCTTTAAATTTCTTGGCACACACATCTCCCAGGACCTTGCATGGACTGTTAACGAAACGTCCCTGGTCAAGAGGCACAACAACGGCTGTACTTTCTGAGGAAAAAACTTTGAACGACTCCCTGACGTCACTTCCTGTTTGTTGCTGCCG
>NW_015505886.1:1055672-1101597 GCF_001515645.1 Sinocyclocheilus grahami | reverse complement strand
ACAATCTGTATTGTTAAAAGCGCTATATAAATAAAGGTGACTGACATCTACAGCACCAGATGCATACGTCGGGCCAGAAGTATAATAAAGGACTCTTCCCACCCCGACAACCACCTCTTCACTCTGTTGCCCCCTGGAAGATGCTACAGATCCCTCAAGACACACACCTCCAGACTCCGGAACAGTTTTTATCCACGTGCTATCTTAGAACTGAACTCCAATTAATAGAAGACATATCACTCAGTCACAAGCTTCAAGGTTGTGGTATACTAAGGACTATACACTTACTACTCATACAGCTACTGGTGTAGCTGTGCAATACACTGTTCTCATATTTATATATTTATTCCTTTATTCTCTTGTATTTATTAATATTTCATTCACTACTGTACATATCTGCTACATTTGCACTATACCTATTTTGCACATTTGGTATATATAACTGTTTACATTTGCACTGTCTACTGTACACCTGTTTACATTTGCACTGTTTACTTTTTCTGTATCATTGTTTACATTTTTGTATGTATGTGTGTACTTTCAATGTGAGAGCAAACTTTTTTTTTTCGTTGTACAGCTGTACAATAAAAAAAGCTATTCTATTCTATTCTGTTCTATTTTAAGTTTCTGAAGTCACATGATGGCCACTGCAGATCTTAAATCTAATTTGCATATTCTAGCTGCATCAATATAGTATTATGAGTCATGTGGACTGCTGTTATGGAGATGATCCTTTTTGGATATTCAGACCTCCTGGACACAATATGCAATAATTGTATAGTACAAATCAGTGTGAAGATTATGCTAAATATCTCATCTTGTGTTCCACAGAAGAAAGTTAGAGAAAGAGTAAATTATTACAGAATTTTTTATTTCATGTCAGTGTTGTGATTCTTAACTAAAACTAAAAGAAACCAAAACTATTCAAAAATGTTTTCAGTAATTGAAATAAAGTCAAAATAAAATACAATCTAAATATTCAATGGAAAAAATCTATATCCTCTGATGCCCATAAGGATTGATGAACATTTTTCTGAGGTTACTCCTCCCATCCCCACACCTAACATCAATGGCCACTCCTCTGATGCCCATATAAGGGTTGCTGAACACGTTTTTTAAGATGGCCACTCCTCTTCCCAAGCTTTATAACCATGACCACTCCTCTGACACCCATATAAGGGTTGGTGAACATGTTTCCTGAGGTGAAATTAAAATGAGAAATGTTGCCTTTACAACTAACTGAAGTAAAAATAAAGCTATATATAATATAAATATTTTAAAAACAAAAACTAATAAAAGTGACAAAAGCACATAATAAAACAACTAAAACTTAAATTAAAATGAAAACTGAACATAAAAATAAAAGCTAATTCAAAACATTAATATAATGAACACTGTAATTGAATATAAATAACAGTAAAATGTTGTGTATTTGTTGGCACTCACATCCTCCCAGGTGAAGGTAACAAGTCCATCTTCTTCATCCAGATACTTAATATCTCCATGCTGAGGTTCTTCCTCCATAATAAACTCGATGTTCATGGAACGGTAGAAGTGGTGTGTGATATTCAGAACCTCTTGGGTCAGCGCCACAGATCCACCCTCCCTCACGGTGATGTTGACCACCTGGATGGGTATGATGCGTGGAAAAATTACCACCAGCACCTGTAGATCTTCTATGGTGGTGAAGCCATTGCTGACATCGACAGTGAAATGGTCCTGGCCCTGAAGGGAAACGGAGACGTAAAATATTCTGCCCAGGTTTATGTCCTCTTGTGTGAAGGATTGAATGTAGTCCAGCACGGGTGATGCTGTATTGTCTGAGTCATTGTTGAGTTTGACCACATGACCCAGCCGTGGAAAGTCTTTGACGGAGTACACCATTTCTTTGGGCAGGATGTCTTTTTGCATCACCTAAGAGGATGGCAAGAAGACCTTCAAATGAGTGCAGTAAGAACCTGGAAAAACTGCTTTCAAATACTGCATATCCCTACGGAGAGCCAGGTACCAGCTATCTTTCATAATAATTACCTTCGGAACATGCAGAATATTTCTTTCACAATGTACTGTATACTCTTTCACTAATGTATTTAAGAAAAGTTAACCTAAAAATGAAAAGCCTCACTGTCATGGCATTCCAAATTCAAACTGTTGAAGAATTTGTATTTGCATACATTTAAATATTATGTTTCATATCAATAATGTTAGGACATGAACTTTTTTTGACATGCCATATTTGAACGTATGTAAATGGAAATGACACTGAAGAAAGAAAGGTACATTGGGAACTACATGAGGATGAATAAAGGAATTTCATTGTTGGCTGAACTATCTCTTCAACTTAAATCTTACGGTAATATTTACATAGTTTAAAAATACATAAAAAAAGGTTTTGATCTATTAAATGGCCCTGAATGGTACATTATAGAAACCTTGAGGTGTTATCATAAATTATATTATGCCAAATCCCCTATTTAGCATGTGATAAATCTCAGAAACACTTGGAGGAAAAAGTAGCACAAAACGTAAATCAATGTCAGGCATCACAAATGTCCTAATGAATCTGAGCAGAGGCTGTTTCCTCTACTGCAACACTTGGGCAATTACTGAAAGTACACTCAGTGGAGTGTCAACAATAGCAGAACCACTGCAGAGTTTCAACTACATTTGAAGCATTTTCTTTCTTCTAAAACACACAGTTTGCAACTAAATGCAAAGCAGCTCCTGGATAGATTTATGAGACCAGCATTCAGGGATTTTGGGAGCAGTGCTCTTGCGGTTCTGGAACCTTCCACAGCAGTAATACAACAGCTGTTGAACACAAATTATAATTAAGGACTGTTAAAAGTCTTTGTAAACTGATATTAATATTTTTGCTATATTTGAGGTGTTTAAAGCACTGGCTTTCTGCCTTTGGATAACAACTTATGACTTGACATAAAAGCACACTCATGGCCTCTTTCCTAAAACACAAGTTGATGAAAATACACAATTTTTTGTGTGTAAATTATTGCACTTGATTTGGTAACACTTTTCTTTTTTTGTGATACAAATTAATCTAATTTTGACACTGAGTGAAAAAAAAAACAGTGTTCAAAACTGTTGTTTAAACCCAATTCACTATAGTACAATAATTATATCTGAGCAGCAACTTGCAATTTTATGTTTGATCCACAAATGGCAATCGAGAGGTCAGAGTTCTGTAGTGCATCTACAAGAACGATTTTTACTAACAATTTACACACGTTTAAGCATAAACTAATTTTCAAAACATGCACTTAAAACAAGTAAGAACATGCCATAAATGCCAACAGAATGAGAAAAAATCATTAATATTTTTAAAAATATATTTAAGAAAGGTATTAAGTTTTACCTCCAGGTGGCTTTCATCAATAACAGAATGCTCTCCTTCATAGGCAAGGATCACCAGGTTTGACATGACCTTTGGCTGTGACAGGTATCCTTTCTTGAATATCTTAATCCTGAAAGTGCCTTCTGTGGACCAACCCTTAGCTTGCACAGTGAAGGCAAAGGAATCTTTCGAGCTAAGGCTCTGGTCACTGTGTTCATAGGAGACCACACCCTTAGTCAGGTCCTCTTGTGTAAATGTGGAAGATTCAATTCCACTGACTATAATCCTACCATCACTGGGCGGAGAAGTCACATCATAAATGATCTCAGCTGCACTTCTGATGTCCATGTTGGTCTCTGCACTTAGCAGACTGGTGTTCAGTGTCTTGGTGCTACCATGGTCCATGACCACCATGGTATTGTTGGCTATACGTAGATAAGGGTCACCTGCTTGCACCTGAAGTACAGCTGTTGTCTTATGAAAACCATCAGATACTTGAAGTTGGAATCGCTCACGATCTGCCCCATGATGGACAAACAAAACCTTCCCGTCCCTCAGGTCAGCCTGAGTAAAGCGGTAGAGAGGTTGCGCTGGGTCTGCTGTGGAGACAATGTTTCCTGAAAGAATTCCCACTCTCACGTAAACCAGCTGGGTGTCATTAAAGTCTAAGTCATCGTCTCTGAACAAAATGTCTTCAGTGGTCAATAAATGCTGGCCATTTCTGATAACATTAAAAGGTTTGTGGATTACCCTTTGAGGTACGTAGTCATTCCTGGATTGTATTGCAATGTTAAACACTCCCCTCAGTACCTCATGACCCTCTTCTTGCCAACCATTGCCACCTCTTGAATCAAATGCCAGAAAGGAAAACTGGTCATGACTTGTCTCTGATCCATCATGTTTGTAGACCAACCTATTCAAAGAGAGATCCTCATTGCTAAAGACTCGAATTGCACCATCAAACCTTTGCATTCCTGGTGGGGAGTCTCTGATAAGACGACCATGTTTGGGATCTTGCACTATCCTGTACACAAAGTCTGTTGAGGTGGAGGTTTGAACCCAGAGGTATTCTTTATTCATGATGTTTTCATTTCCTTCCAGCACAACGAGTCTCTCGTTGATGAGGACAGGAGCATCAGAATCAGCCTTGATTTTGATTGGAAAGGTGTACACTCTGGAGTACTGATCCTCTGCAAATACTTTGAACTGGAACTGATCCTCAAAGTCAACCGCTCTGCGGACACGAGGACTGTAACTGATGAAACCGCTCAAAATGTCTTGTTGGGTGAAGGTATCACCATCAGACAACTCGTTATCAAGCATCATCAAGACTCCTTGGACTGGGCTTTTCGTAATCATGTACTGTATTGATCTTGAATCAGCGTTGCTTTCCATCACAAAAGCTTGTAGTTGTTCAGGTTTAATGACCTTTTGCTGCCAAACTTCAACTTCCAAAGGTACCCTTTTACCTATTCCTATAAGGGCAGGCATGATCTTTATTATAAATAAGTTGTCTGGGAGGACGACCTGTCCAAGCTGTGCATTGAAGTGAATAAACTCTGTTTCTGTGCCCTTGAGATCAGCTGTGGGGTTGGGAATGTATTTCAGTCGGTTCTGCTCCAGATCAGACTGGTGAAATAGTGTGACTCTTTTTGGTACCCCATCGTCTGAGATCAACTGCAGTTCTCCAAACTGAAGTGGCTGAGTGACATTATATACAACGTCGCCAGTTTTTGGAGTTGCAGAAATAGCCAGATTTTGTATTCCTATAGGGGTGCTGTCATCCTGGGTGATCAGAAGGCCAGTATTTGTGACAACAGTCATCTGTGGCTGGGTTATAAGCAACTTAAATGTGCTCAAGTCGCTAACTGAATCTCCATCTGAGACCTGCAGGGTAAGTTCTGGCACTTCTCCACCTTTGTGCACGTAGTAGATATTTCCTTCTTTCAGTTGTCTACAAGTGAACTCTCTTAGACCAAATCCTGGCTGTTGAGCATTCTCCAGATATCCAGCAGCAGTAGGGTCCGACATGACTGTTATCTTGAGTTCATCACAACGATGGTCAGAGTCTGAGATTTTAATGAGGTTTGGGCTCAAACGTGTGCGCCTGTTAGCGGTGATTGAGAGGTCACCTGCACTGAGCTGAGGGATGTCATTGACAGGGATGATCTCCACTGGTAGCACATACTTGCGTGCAACACTCAAGCACTCTGGGAGATTCGTTCCATGAACAATCACCTCTAGCTGGATTTGATCTCCATACCTTTCATTGCCATTATGAAGATACTTGATTTTCTTGTTGACAACATCCAGAAGGGTAAACTTCTTTACTCTTGTCTGTCTTAAGTTCATATCAACCAGTCCATACCAGGGATCGTTCAGCAGAGTAAAGATGATCTCAGATTCACGAACACCTGCAGCTTTTAGGTTAAATGTTGGGTTTAGGTTTACGATGTCGATGTTGGCTTCTCCTCCCTCAAGAACCAGCATAGGAGTGATGTCCAGGAGCCTGGAAATATTGCGGAACATCTCTGGCAATTCCTCTGCAGGGAAACAGTGTCTTTCATCAGTGTTGCCACTAATGTATGTGATTCTTACTGGAGGTGTAGTTGTTAACTCCAAATCTTCATCATAGGTTGAGTAATCATATTCTCCTTCACATTTCCCATGAATGTCTTTAGTTATCAGAGCATCCTGCAGGCTTTTGCCCTTCTGATTCACCTTGATTTCTCCTAAACATCCAATAAAGGACTCCGTTGTGATCTCCTCCTCCACACGAGCCAAATAATTTTGAAACACATCCTTCATCTTTCTTTGAATACCTCCCAGGTACAGGTTCCCCACTAGATCCAGATTTTCTGTCTCATTAAGAGGGAGTGAAACCATTTGACTGTCCACATTTATCAAGAACTCACTGGGGTCAATTTGAACTTTTACTCTGTGCCACTGATCATCATCCACTTTCACCTCCACATTATCTAGCACATACATTCCACTTCCTAGATCCATTACACCTTTTAGGAACCCTCCTGCCATTCCGATGGCAATGAAGTCTGTCTGGTGTCCTGGGTGGAAGAGCAACAGAGCATCCTCAATGGTCGTCTTCATCAGCATCTCCAGGCTACGGGAGCCTGAGCTAGGTCTGGTCCAGGTAGGGAAAGAGATGAATGATTCTGCACTGATAAAGCTTGTGGTGTCTCCGTCCCCTGCCTCAAACTCACTGCTGCAGCTCCCCTTGGTGTCATAGCAGACTGTAGCTGCTGAAGCCAGAATATCAAATTCATGAGATTCAAACATAACGTTGCTCATGCAACCACGCAGGAAGGGAACAGCTGTGCTCAGGTACTCCACTTCCAGGTCCCTCACGCCCCCAAGAAACACGCCCTGGTCGATGTTCAGGTGCTCATCTTCATTCTCCACTGGGATGAAGGTGGTGTACAGGTTGTCTAGAGCCATAGTAAGTTTGGAGTCTTTCAGAATGAGAGACACATGATGGTCCAGAAGGTTACTGAGCTGGAGACCTATGGTGGAGGAGAGAACCTTTTCTCCGGAGCCCATGTCAATTCTAGCCTATAAACATACACAGACAAACAAATGATTAAACAACAAAAGTGACTGTTAAATATAAAAAGCAAAACATCATGTTTACATTTACTGGAAAAAATTGTTTGTGCTGTTTTCCTGTGGAAAAGTTGCTGCCATGATGTTAGGGTGTTTTGAGTGGTTACACTGTTGAAAAAAAAAACAGCATTTGCTGGTTAGGTATGTTTTGAAGCATGGTAGCTGGTTAGAGCTGGTTTAAGCTGGTCCTTAGTTGGTCATGAGCTGGTTATAAGCTGGTCCTGAGCAGGAGCTAGTAGCTCAAACCAGCTACCATGCTTCAAAACAGGTAACCAGCATATGCTGTTTTTTTTTTAGGTAACATTCATGTTTGTAGCACAAATTGGCTGGAGGAATTGCATGCTGAAGGTTAATACATGTTAGTATAAGAAGTTTGTTCAGGGTTTTGGGGTTTCCTTGCTCCAAAAGCACAACTAGGTAATGGTTTCTTAATACGTGTAATTTTGCTTCTCAGTTACATTTATCTTTAAACATTTTTACTAGAATACAAGACAAAGGTACTGGTTAAGAATATACTTTTTCACAGGGCATTATACATGCATTCAGCTGTGAAATTCTAATACAGACTTTGCTGGATCAGTTGGCTACACAGTATTTCAAACACTCCGTAGCCACTTAAACTGAAAATATCACAGATCTCATTTCAGATCTGCAGCCTCCAAAAAAAGTACATCTGCATGAATTGAATATGTTGGTGGAAATGCGTTTTTAATGACAAATCCTGCCACCGATGAAATAGTCTTGGTACCGTTTCATGTTGCAGCATAATGCAGGCAGTTTGAGCGTCTGTGTTTATCTATGCGGAGCGGGAGCCATTTTCTAGGGAGGCTGCAGATGAAGAAGAAATATCTCAGAGCAAACCAGTAACTCATTCAAGCCGTGGAAGCTTTTTCCATGTGTTGAGCTGAAAAAACTGACGATTCAGTCATAGCGGAGCTGGAAGCGAATGTGAGTCATCCCTCTCACCACAAACCAAACGGCTGCTTCTCAAAAACTCACAAGAGATTTTCTCAGTGTGTGGCTCCTTCTGGGGCCCAGAAGTCTTGAAGGGCCATGATAAAATAGTGGAGATTTGATTTATTTGTCTAGTCAGTCTGGGTTTTAATTTACATTACAAAGTAGATATTTTGCAGAACTGTGCTTTCTGATTTTGCCAGATTTGATCTCTGTCTTTAGTGTATAAGTCGTCATATAAAAGGCACTTTTAATCCAAAGCAGTTTAACACTTAAAGAGTGTTCACACTGACAGTGAATTACAGCAACAAAGCAACTAGAAGTCAAAGGGTGATTTAAAGTGACATGTGCAGCTGTTGGTGATCTAAATGTACTGTATTTCACCTGTAATCTGCCATTGTAGAGCTCCAGCGAGAGGTAATTTCTGTGTCCTGCCGCCAGTAGGAGTAGACCGCTACGTCTGCTTGTTTTAAACTGGAGCGACACTTGAAAACTTGACAGGTCCTGAACGGCATCTATCCGACAGTAGCTGTTCCCGAAATAGGAAGCTGCAAACACAGAGGGAGATTTTTTTTAAAAATTTGAAATATTTTAATGATGACATGCACCATTAATGTGTGAATGTGGAAGTGGGAAGACACACAGCAGATGTAAGTTTGAATTTAAAACTTTTCCAGCTGTCTTGTCAGCTGTTGTATAGAAAAGACCCTGTTCTGGAGAGTTCCAGCTTCGGCCCCATGAGAATGTTTATATAACTGCTTTTCTGCAGGATTCCCAGAGCTCAGTGTAGTAATATTCGGCTGTATGCTAATGTAGCCACCTGCCTTGGATTGCAAATTTGATTTTTTTTCCCTCTATTGCTTTCACTCCTTTAGTAAATCATTCACACATCACTCCTGGGCCTTATGTCAAGGAGATCCCTGTTCCATTGAATAGGTTTCCAGGGGCCAAATCATCAGCGTCTATGCCACGGTAACATTATACGGCCAGACTCATTGGGAAACCCCTTTATGGAATTCTGGGAAGGATCCACAAATGGAACATTCTCACAGGAACTATGGTCAAATGTCTTGGTAGAGGGTCAGGAGTCAATTTATGACTCATGTAATTCCCTTATCCGAGAACATCAACAGGATACTATTGTTACAACAAAAAAAGTCACATATTAGGCAAATACTAATCAAATTTACCATGGTAAATTAAGGTTAAAAAAAATCACAATGTCATATGAATTAAAGGAACGGTTCACCCCAAAATAAAAATCCTTTCATCATTTACCCCTTGTTGAATGAATCGTTAGATCTGGTTCACAAACCAGTCTGAAGGATTTATTCAACTATCAGAGTGATTTGAGTGGACTCAATCTAATGTAAATTCAAGGTGAATCACTCTTTTTACCTGTTTACTTGAACTCACTAAATTATTCAGACAAAGATTACCAGTAAACACTGACTTAAATTTCGATTTGTTCCTCACACAAAGCTAAAGTATGACTTCAGAAGACTTGGAATACAGTCATCTGGACTACTTTCATGGTTCTTTTCCATCCTTTTTGAAAGTTGAACGTTTGTACCCTTTGATTGTAATTGCATGGAAACATATCAGTAGATTCTTCAAAATTCCTTGTTCCACATAAGAAAGCAAGTCTGGGTTTGGAATGACATGAGGGTGAGTAAACAATGACAGATTTTTGAGTAAATGACTTCTTTATCCTGTTAAATATACATATGGAGTATAAAATCGTCGGCAAAATTTACTGTCATTAGCTAACCGCTACTCCTAAGACAGTGGCATCCTGCCTAGTTGCGTTTCTGTTTGTTCCTCTGTATTCATGCACAAAGGAAATACAATATTTTGAGAGATATATAGCACTTAATGCTCACCATAAATAAAGTGAACTGGATGTGCAGAAAACTATGGGAGTAAACTATTTTCATGCGCCAAAATATCTATTTTATTAACAAAGACCATCTTTAGAGTAATTGAAACGCCCATTTGAACTCTTGAGTGAGCGATGAATCAAAAGCACCAGATATCTTCACAGTTCAGCAAAAGGTTCTCACAGATACCCCCTATAAACATTCAGTCGATGCACTCCAAAAAACAAACACATAAATCTTGCCGAAAGAGTCAAACACTACAGGAGGCAGAGCAAAACGCAGAGGCTCATATGATCTCTCATATATTAATCTATAATGCTGAAAAGGTTATAACATTTAGATCTGAGCCTGCAAAAGACTGTCCACACCGATCTGAGGCCCTCAGATAGCATATAAAGTAGATAGAACCTAGAAAAGCGAGATGAATTTTAATGAAGCTACAGTACATTTATCTGAAGCCTGTAACTCCGATTTGGAGCTCAACGACCTTCTGGAAGGTCCAGAGAGAGAAAATATGGAATTATATTTCCCTCAGCTTTACGATAATCAGATCTGTTTTTGTTGGAAAATTCAAGGCGCACGCGGGAGGTAGAATGGACTATCAGAGTGATTTGAGTGGACTCAATCTAATGTAAATTCAAGGTGAATCACTCTTTTTACCTGTTTACTTGAACTCACTAAATTATTCAGACAAAGATTACCAGTAAACACTGACTTAAATTTCGATTTGTTCCTCACACAAAGCTAAAGTATGACTTCAGAAGACTTGGAATACAGTCATCTGGACTACTTTCATGGTTCTTTTCCATTCTTTTTGAAAGTTGAACGTTTGTACCCTTTGATTGTAATTGCATGGAAACATATCAGTAGATTCTTCAAAATGCCTTGTTCCACATAAGAAAGCAAGTCTGGGTTTGGAATGACATGAGGGTGAGTAAACAATGACAGATTTTTGAGTAAATTACTTCTTTATCCTGTTAAATATACATATAGAGTATAAAATCGTCGGCAAAATTTACTGTCATTAGCTAACCGCTACTCCTAAGACAGTGGCATCCTGCCTAGTTGCGTTTCTGTTTGTTCCTCTGTATTCATGCACAAAGGAAATACAATATTTTGAAAGATATATAGCACTTAATGCTCACCATAAATAAAGTGAACTGGATGTGCAGAAAACTATGGGAGTAAACTATTTTCATGCGCCAAAATATCTATTTTATTAACAAAGACCATCTTTAGAGTAATTGAAACGCCCATTTGAACTCTTGAGTGAGCGATGAATCAAAAGCACCAGAGATCTTCACAGTTCAGCAAAAGGTTCTCACAGATACCCCCTATAAACATTCAGTCAATGCACTCCAAAAAACAAACACATAAATCTCGCCGAAAGAGTCAAACACTACAGGAGGCAGAGCAAAACGCAGAGGCTCATATGATCTCTCATATATTAATCTATAATGCTGAAAAGGTTATAACATTTAGATCTGAGCCTGCAAAAGACTGTCCACACAGATCTGAGGCCCTCAGATAGCATATAAAGTAGATAGAACCTAGAAAAGCGAGATGAATTTTATTGAAGCTACAGTACATTTATCTGAAGCCTGTAACTCCGATTTGGAGCTCAACGACCTTCTGGAAGGTCCAGAGAGAGAAAATATGGAATTATATTTCCCTCAGCTTTACGATAATCAGATCTGTTTTTGTTGGAAAATTCACGGCGCACGCGGGAGGTAGAATGAGCAACTAGAGCCCAAGGACTCAAGGTTCAATCCACTGTCGGTGCGCACTGAGCATGCTCAGACCAGAAAAGACACAAGGGTCACAGTGAGCATAGCCAGCACGTATGAATCTGGAACCCATTAAATCTCTTTGAGGGGATTCTAAATGGGACACATGTGTTGAAGACCCTCAGCCATTCCAGGATTCAACATGCACCATACATTTAACCAAGACTCGTCTTTATAAGCCAGTCACGTCTCATTGCATGCTAAAAACACAGGAGGCAGGGCTTTTGTTTGTGAATGAGCATCATTATTCTGCTGGTTAGTTGATTACGAAACTCCATTGGTTTAAAGCAAAGGGCACATCTGTCTTTACACACCAGTTATTTTAAAGAGGGAAACACTGTTTGAAAATAAAACCAAGAGTGGAAAAATCGAGAGCGATGGCAGTATGGACAGAAACATGGAATGTATGTGTGCCAAAGTGGAATGACAAAATCTAATTGGCATTGGTAAGAAAATAAATCTATTTAAAGCCAACATGAAAGCAGATTTGACCCTATTTATTTTATTATTACACATTCCTTGGACATTTGTCTTTGTAATCATCAAAAACAATAAGATGATAGACCTTTAAAACATCTTTTCTGCTCATGTGACAAATGCCTCTTTTCAATCCCTCGTCCTCTTTGTCCACTTTGACAATCCATGCAATTATGTTAAATAAAGTTATTTCCCCCCATTTAATATCCCGTTTCTCTCTGAGATACAGTATGTCAGAATAATGAAGTAAAATGTGCTTATGCATTTCAAATTAAACTGACCTAATCAGTGATAGTACATAATTCAGAGTATGTATTAATTCAGAATGCTGCTGGACATAAAATTGTTGATCACACAACCATTTGTTACACATTGCATGTGCATAACACAATAAAATATATTTAAAAGTGTCATGGAATTTTAATGCAATATAAAAGTCAAAAACAATCAAAGCTCCACTTTTATAGAGTGCAACAACCACGTTCAGGAAATAAAAATCCCATTCATTTTCTTCATAAGGGAACTGATTTTGAACAATAAACCTTTATAGACAGACCTACTATGAGCTATATGATTATTAATCAATAGTATATGCTTTTGTTGAAGCCATCAAGCTGCATTATTTATTATTTTTTTAAATAATGGTGTTCCAACAATGGAATTTCTGATGAAATCTACATTACCCATGATCCTGCAGAGAACTCCCCACCAATCAGTGAACTGTGACAAGTATATTGCGCCAAAAACCCCCACTAACTCCTATAAAGCACTACAAATGATGTAATAGTTTATTATTTAGTTTCCCTTTGATCTCAAACTACTATGCATAATATGCAGATATTAAAATAAATGTAAAATATATTGTTTCTATATATAACATCCTTAACATTAATAGTTTTTTTTATTTGCAATGCTTCATAAGATAAGTCATTAAGTACAGTCTTGTATCTGTCTCTTTGTCTGAGTTGTCCATTGGAAAAAATACTTCCAGAACCAAGGGTGCTAAAAAAAAGTGGGGTGAAAGAGCATGCATGGATGCATACACTCCAAATAGTACTATTTTCAACATACTATGCTTTGGGATGCGTTCAGCCTAATCTTACATGCTATTTAGAGCATAAAGTAAGCGAATTTGGTTGCAGTCCTGTTCTTTGATGTGACTTTCTAAGTCACACTCTCTTAATCATATGATGCTACAATTGCTCTTCCATCCTTCGCCCTGGGAAACTGTGTGCTTGTGCATGTGTATGTCCCTGGACGTCTGCCCAGGGCAGATGGCACTGTCGTGAGGGCCGCTCCAGTCTGTATTTTTAGTGCTCAAAGGGAACTGAGTGGGTCTCTGTCTCCTCATCCTGTGAATGAATCAGACGCACCCTAGTTCCTCAAAACCCCATCAGCTATCCGGAACATTCACATGGAAACAGAAACAACTGAAACCAGCGGAAGCAACCTGCTGTTTAATCTGCCAAACAAGAGATGTGTAGATCATAGGCAGAGGAACCAGACTAAAAGAATCCATAATGAAGCATGTTTTTTATTTATTTATCACAGCTATATTCTGTCTAGACTGATCCTCTCTGAAGGTGACCTTAACTCGCTTGCTCATTTGGCTCACGAATGATTTGTTGTCCACGGCTGCAGTCATGGGGAATAAACGGATCTCTCCGCATATGAGCTCTGTGCCATAAAAACAGGCCTGGAGTCAATCCGGTCTCTGCACCATACATCGGCTCTTATTATACGACTGTCCAACCTTTTACCTGAGCTTTCGTCCCCAAATTACGTTTACACAACTACAATAAAAAAATAGAAAATGTGAGTCACTGAACCAGTTCTGTTTGCACTATTCATACAAACACAAATAATTAATGTAAAATATCAATTTTTAAGAACACATCTCAAAACATGGCAAACATCTTTTCACGTGTGCTCTCCATGGTAACAATGAGTGACCATTACGTTTCCTAAAACAAACCGCTGAGCTGCCGGTAAGATTAAACATAGTAAATAGTGGTTGTGCTGATGATTTGTTCCTCTGGTTATGTAGTGTGTGTGTTTGAGAGAGAGCGAGAGAGAGAGAGAGAGAAAGAGGGATGGGTGTAATTACATCAATCTTAAAGCTGTGTTTTACTGGAGTCTCTCTCTATATAGACCCTGAGCTATTCATGGGCATGGCTGTTGCTATGGCAGATCAAAAACAGCCTCTGCGTTGATCAAAGTCTATCAAGATATTTCAAGAAAATAATATTTTACAAGAAAATAAGGATGATGACACATCAGTAAACACTTAGGCCTCTTTTTCCTTTCAGAGAGATATATATGAAAAATAATGGCGGAAATGAAAAAAAAACAATGCTTTATAACTTTCTCTGAGTAACACATCCTTCAAAATATAGACAAAGATATAGAAAAAAAACTAAATTAATATTTAGAACATTCCTTCCATTTCCTGTTTTTAAACAAACTAATAACGCTAACAGTACGTCAAAACGTGTGAGGTTTCACAAATGAGGTTTCAGAGCTATTGCTGAGGGGAAGTTTTTCTGCAAATAACAACTTAAAATTCGGCATTTATTATCACAGAAAGTTATCGCTTGACTCGCTTCACGCAAGGAGTGAGCTATGAACTATTTTATGACAATTATGCGTATGACATTCCCCGATCACTTGTATGGAAAACCAGCCAGGACGCCGAATGCATAAAAATTCAACACAAGACAAGGGTGAATACATGATGACAGACATTGAAAATATTAATTTAGCCATGCAATTCAGACCAACCGCGTGCTTGTCTACTTTTATACAGGTGCTGTATAACAGAGACTATATTAAATCTGAATTAAGTTTTGAAAAAGCTTGATTACCTGTGTGACAGACGAAATTGGATTGTGCGTTAATATTTTTGTAAAACAGCCTCAGAACAATACAGAAAATGTATCGCTGTGTGTCTCCTTGAAACATACGATGGTGATGTTTCCTTCTTGATTGAATCAGTGATTTGAACGAATCGGTTAAGCAAATGACTCATAAAGTTCATAAAGACTTGTCGCCATCTAGCTTAAAAATCCCTATAGGCGACTTTTAATTATATTGACTATGCATTAATTATAATTAATCTTAACCGCTAATGCAAGTCCATACTAGCATTGCTATTAATAATTTTTTTTTGCCATATTTAGTCTATAACGTTATGTCCATATACTACATTGAACTTATATAAAAAATGAAAACAAAAATCTATTTTCCCCATGATTTGGCCCTTTTAATCTTGGTGTTCTGGGAGTAGTTTTTCTTACAGAGGACTTGAGGGTTTAAAAGTGCTGTTAGAATGATATCAGACTTTATTCCAAGAGCTGAACCGAAGAGAGCCAGTGTTTCTCAGGGGGTAACAGCAGACAAAATCTGCTCGTGGGTTTTATAGAACCCTGAGCACATTTAACTGAACTCAAATGTACTGTTGACCCAGAGAGGTTCAGCTCTATTCCCTTCCCTCACATTTCACTCAGATACTGTATCTCTTCTCTCTCTTCTCTCAAACACATGCTCAGAGGGAATTACTGCACCGTTTCCAGAGCACACTGCCGACACTGATATTAATTAAACCATCTCAACCTTTAAATACAAACAGCGTGCACACATTCTCACACACTCAAGCGAGCCAGAACTGCATGAGAAAACATCACTCTGTGCTTGTACAAGAAGCATAAATTGCAGATGTGCAAGAGTGTTCTCTGCTAAAACAAACAGAGAAACATTTTGATACTATTAAAGAACAAACTAAAAGGGGTAATTTCATGCTAAACAAGAATTACCTTGTTCTTGTAAAATAACAGTTTTGAAGGAATACTCTAATGTTTGCAATGAAACATTAAAGAGTTATAATGTAACAACCCATTAACATTTACATACAACTTAGTGGTGGTGATGTTTAACCGAGTCATAACATCTTAAACACATGCTCAGAGGGAATTACTGCACCGTTTCCAGAGCACACTGCCGACACTGATATTAATTAAACCATCTCAACCTTTAAATACAAACAGCGTGCACACATTCTCACACACTCAAGCGAGCCAGAACTGCATGAGAAAACATCACTCTGTGCTTGTACAAGAAGCATAAATTGCAGATGTGCAAGTGTTCTCTGCTAAAACAAACAGAGAAACATTTTGATACTATTAAAGAACAAACTAAAAGGGGTAATTTCATGCTAAACAAGAATGACCTTGTTCTTGTAAAATAACAGTTTTGAAGGAATACTCTAATGTTTGCAATGAAACATTAAAGAGTTATAATGTAACAACCCATTAACATTTACATACAACTTAGTGGTGGTGATGTTTAACCGAGTCATAACATCTTAAAGGTACAGTGCAAAAAAAAAAAAAAAAAAATCCTGCTTAATTAAATTGAAAACTGTTTCATTCATTCTTATGTTAAGTGAGAGAGAGAAAAGTGGTCATGGAAACTAAATTACAGGCATTTTTGGTGCAAGGAAGCTATAATAAGTGGACTTGAGTGGCCTTGATGTCATCAAAAAGAAAAGTCATTTTAAAGGCAGAGGCCTTTTATATCTTGATGAAAGTTCACACTATAATCCAAAAGTTTGGATTTTATTAATGGTTATGAAGCATCTTATGCTCACCAAGGCTACATTTATTTGATCAAAACACAAAAATCGTAAAATCAGTCAAAATATTAAATGTAATTTAAAATAACTGTTTTCTATTTGAATATGTCGTATATCTTAATATATGTTAACATACTAAGGGCAGGCATTTGAGTTTGAGAAACCATACAAGTTTGGACTTGCTGTTGCTGAGCAGGAAGTGGGGGTTGGTAAAAGGTAAGAGGGGTACATGAGTATCTGGAGGGAAAACCTCCACAACTCTATTCCATTTTTTCTCCTCTCACTCCACTCAGAGACTAAAACGTCCCAGAAAATGTGTCTTAATGTGCAGACGTCATAAACGACTGCTATTGCTCTCCACAGGAGCTGAGGCCCATGTTTGGTTTGCAGTAGCTCAAGTCCAGAGAACGAGGGAACATGCTGAATTATTTTCCCTAGCGTACACTTAGCACTTTGAGACGCTCCCGGCAGAATGCTTAGAAGCTGACGCCAGATTCACCGCAGCAGTGCGAGAAACTGCCCCGTTGGCATGATGTCACATGCCTGCATGCTAAAGAGAGACACTGAAAGGGGAAAAAGGAGTAGAACCCATGATTTAGATGCTAAGCCCCGCCCCTTATGAACACCCAGATTGGGATCTCGCTTAATTTTAAGTTTTTGATCTCACTAGAATTTCTCACTGAGATATCACAGTAAGTGAATGCAGTTCTTGAACACACATGAACTCTTTTGCCCGGATGTTCCTTTCTGACCTTAAAACGTGACCTCTGACTTCTGACCTGCCGCAGTATCAAAACACAGTCGGAACAAACAGAGCAAGAAAAAAATACATTGCATTTAACATCCATTGTCAACTATTTCCAAAAATGTATTTATTAAGAGTGTGAAACGTACAATATAATATTGTTTGCTAAGGCAACTAAAAACAATTACTGTATACTTAATATATACACATAGTGTGTTAAGTATTTAACCTAACCAATCCCATTGTGCTACAGACATGTATGATACCTCAAATTGTTGCAGTTTTGAGGAGACCCATATATTGAAATGATATATGACATATATTGCCCGATATCAAGAGTGATATTTGCATGTTATTTATAAGATGATATATAATTTTTTTTACATATGTACATTCTCAGGGTAGATGAAGATATACATTTATAAGATAAATAAAATCCCCATAGTAAAACCTGTATATGTATACATATGTTAATAATATCTCTTATAATGGTATCTTATACTGGTTGATATTATAAATCAGTTTGCTGCGTTGGATTTAGAGTAAACGATATGCGCATCAGATTTACTTAATTTACATTCAACCGAGGTCAGAAAATCCAGAAATTCGTAAAGTGGAATTCAAATTTTATCTTCCTGGGCGGGCATATTTTTATGCATTTTGTATGCATTATATATGCATTTTTTTTTATTTATATATGCAACTTTATTAAAACGTCTATAAAAAGGTATATGTTTATGTTTTTGTAATTGTTTTAATATTTGACATTTATATTTACTTATTATTAACATGTATTAATGGATTTTATGATGGATATACATGTAAATGACATACATTATATGTACATTATACTGAGCTAGGTGTGTTAATGTATGATTGTTCGAATTTCGAATAGGTTTCATATATGCTTTTACTTCATATGACAATATATTTCATATACTGAAATTTAATATACTGTATGTACAGTACATATATTACATTTGCATATGGGGAGATTTGCTATTGCATTTATTTTTGCATACTTGCGATTTTCTTTTAGTGGACTGTAAAACTTGGCATAAAACTGGGCGAGCACTACTTTTGTTATTTCAGAAAGTTGATATTATTTTTCTTTCCCCAAGTGTGAAAGGCCTTGTGTGAAAAGACAAGTTGTCTTGGAGATGAAGAAGATTATTATTTGATGGAAGTTTCGGCAAACATTTTTTTTGTTTTAGAATGGCATGCACCATTGATTTGTGCACAATAAGACCAGAGACATTGATTAGGAAAGTAAATAGTGCTGATTTCGATTTCATGATGCCTTTAAAGGAGCTGTGCTCAAACACAGATGTGTTACATAATGATTGTGTAAACACTGACTCTCGTTGCGTCTCAATGTGAGGGAACTCGTCGAACAACGCAAGCCTTGTGCTGTTAGCATGAGGTCAATTCCTGATTTCTATCAGCTCAGCGTTGCATGAAACACTTCATTGAGCTACCGATCTTGCACATAAATTACCTCTTTAATGTCGATGTAGATTGATTTTACCTCTGACAACTGAACCTTTATACTTGTGTACGCGCGTATGTATGTGTGCATGAATTCCTCTGGGCTGTAAGAATAAGTGCTGGTGTGTTTGATTAGCAATCTGACGTCCAACACACACACACACACACACACACACGCACGCACGCACACGCATTTTTTCTCTGTGAGAGTGGGGTCTTTTTTCATGTTTTATACGAAGCTAATAATATTTGCTATAATCTAACCTAACCCCTAAAGCTCAAACAAACCTTTCAAAGCCGTTCTCTCTAGATATAGGATAAAAAAATATAAATGTAATATAACATGAGCTATATAAAATAAGTATTATATTATATGACATTAAAAAGTAATAGTACACCTCACCTCAATAAGCCATATAACTCGAGGAAACATTCATGTTCATAGAACAAATGGTTCAGGACTAAAGTTAAATTATGTTAGGAGTTTGATCAAGGCCTAAATATGAGTAACAATAAATTGCCTTAGCAAACGGCACCAATAAAACCTTTTCCAGGAGTGCACATTCTCAGTTTAAAGGCAGTTTTAGTGATTCGGTGTGTGTGTCTTTTTGTGTGAAAACCACTGGAGTTTAATTATAATCAGAGACTGTTTCTAATCCGTAAGATTTACGTGTCTGATTTTAAGGCAGTAGAGATGAGATAGTTCTGCTAGTTCGGGGCTCACTGAGTATCAAACTCTCACTGACGGCGGGGTAATGGTTTAAACATGTGGCTCGGTTGGAGATCACCGCAGAGAAGGTGTGTGTGTGTGTGTGTGTGAAGAGGTATGTGTTTAAACAAATCTGAATCTGTAGAATTTTAGCTCAAGGTGCCCTTTAAACACCCTTAGTTCTCTCTTTAGCTGAAAAACACACCTTTCATCATACAACACAGTCAATATATACTAGCCTCCGAGATCTGCTGTGTGAGGGAATGATCTAGAAGACAGATGCACATACAGTCCTCATACGGCATAAAAAAATGCATACATCTATAACACGCTGTAAAAGTCAGAGCAGACAGGAGTGTGTTTTTATGAACAGGCATCTTTGAGTGCATATGGATTTTCAGACTGTCTCACGAGCACCTCATCGACATGTCCCCAGACAGATAAGGAGGAATATTTGTCAGGAGATGGTGAAAATGTGAAGAGGCAAAATACATACTTAATGTGTGTAAATAAAGCTATCACCTGGGATGTTTTTATATGCGAGTCTGAGAATCATAATTGTATGGAATCATATTTCCTGCCGTGGAATATAAAACTTTAAAAGGTAATTGTGACTTTTTTTCTAACAATTCTGAGTTTATATCTCAGAATTCAGACTTTTTTGCCTTATTTGTTAAAAAAAATAAATAAATTGTAAGATGTAAATTTAGAATTTTAAGAAAAAAAATTCTAGAATTGTGAGATAAAAAGTCACCTTTATATTATTCTGTGGCGGGCCTAAGCTCACATACACTTACAACACGTTCTTTGAAAAGCGTTTGAAAAATTGTACTTTAATTTATTGTATGTTGAATATAAGTGTATCTTGTCCTACAAAATTTGAGACAAAAACACTTGTATTGAAGCCAATCTATAAAAATGTAACAAAAATTCTCATTAGGAAAAGGATTCTTATTACGATACTGCCAATGAAGCTCAATATATTTTAAAGCTCTTGCCCTCTACAGGTTTCTCTCCTGTTTCTGGTGTAGATTAGTGTGAAGGATGTTTCCTGCTCATAGGAGGGACTATAAATCAGCCCAATTCTGAAGAGACATTCAAAGCTCCCACAGGTCCTGTTACCCTTTACTGATCTTTACTCTGCCTTCACTATATATTAAACACACACATACACACACACATACGTGTGACCCCTGGTGTTGACTGACCTGTAGGGGTCACATGTCATGTTATAGGCCTAACTGTAGCCACTGCTGCTGACACACTCGTATGCTTCACATTATGAGGATAGATTACAATGATCAGCTGCAGGAAAGAAGCAGGAACCACAAAAAACACCCTGGAACTTCAGCATTCAGTAATTACTGTGACAAAGTTCTTTCTGGACATTTTTGGCTGTCTTTCTGTTTACAAAACACAAATATTGTTTGGTCTTCTGAGATATTAAATCCGTCTCTCTCTCTGCCTATCTGTCTGTCTGTCTGTCTGTCTGTCTATCTATCCATCTCTATATCCATCTATATGTCCATCTGTCTGTCCATCTATCTATCCATCCATCCATCCATCCATCCATCCACCCACCTATCTTTATCTCTCTGTCTGTCCCAAATCCAAATTAACTTTTCACCTATATATTTTTACGTCTCATGGGCACCTTCAAGATGGTTGGGTGGTTGCAGACCAAATTTTAAATCATTACTCATCTCCTTTAGGGATAAAATAACCAGAGTGCATTGCGACAAGCTCAGAGAAATTTCCCATCTAAGATGATGGACTTAGTTTGTGGAAAAACCAATATATATTCAGTCCTAAAATCATTGATTTAAAAAACAATGAATTTTAGCTAAAATTGCATGACTTTTAATATTTTAGTTTGAAAATATATATTTACTTTTATTCATATATTTATTTAGTCATAAGGGTCAATTTTTCGAAATTGTGATTTATACATAATCTGAAAGCTGAATAAATAAGCTTTTGATGTATGGTTTGTTAGGATAGGGCAATATTTGGGCGAGATACAACTATTTGAAAATCTGGAATCTGAGGGTGCAAAAAAAATCTAAATATTGAGAAAATCGCCTTTAAAGTTGTCCAAATGAAGTTCTTAGCAATGCATATTACTAATCTAAAAAAATTAAGTTTTAAGATATTTACAGTAGGAAATTTACAAAATATCTTTACTTAATATCCTAATGATTTTTGGCATAAAAGAAAAATCAATAACTTTGACCCATAACAAATTATTTTTGGCTATTGCTACAAATATACCCCAGCGACTTAAGGCTGGTTTTGTGGTCCAGGGTCACATATATAAACTTATTTATTTATGTCTTTCCTCCAGAAAAAAGATATGTTTGCTGGTCTTTCCTCAACAGACCATTGTAACCATATTGGGAAATACGCTAAACCTTCTAGCAAGGTTACAGAGTATCAAATCATTGGCTGAGAGCTGAAGAAAGGTTCTGTTTCTGTACATTTTTTGGCCGTTGCATCATGTCTCCCTATTTTATCAATGTCTTCCTCTATTAGCACAGAGTTAAAAGAAGTTTAGCTTTGCTCACTAGGGTCTGAAACAGAGCGACAGTGTTCTCAATGTTCTCAAATCAGAAGATCTAAGCCTACAGGACAGATCAGTCTTATCAAATGTGGATCGTCTCTGATGGAGCACATCAAACCTCAGCACACACTCTCACCTCACCGCTCGAGCTCTTCAATCTGATAGCAGAAATATCACCCAGACTGGGGATTATTGTTTGGCTTGACGACAGAAATTGACTCGGAGGCAGCTGGGATGTTTTTGAACACACTTTTAGTTCAACTATAGACTCTTTGTTTATCAGACTTTGTGCCTTTCATTCTTTCATCTGTTCATTGTTGTTCCTTGGTGGCTTGTGACCAAAAATACATTTCTTACCGCGACGGCGCTTCATTTTTAACATGCCACACACACACACACACACACACACACGCACGCACGCACACGCATTTTTTCTCTGTGAGAGTGGGGTCTTTTTTCATGTTTTATACGAAGCTAATAATATTTGCTATAATCTAACCTAACCCCTAAAGCTCAAACAAACCTTTCAAAGCCGTTCTCTCTAGATATAGGATAAAAAAATATAAATGTAATATAACATGAGCTATATAAAATAAGTATTATATTATATGACATTAAAAAGTAATAGTACACCTCACCTCAATAAGCCATATAACTCGAGGAAACATTCATGTTCATAGAACAAATGGTTCAGGACTAAAGTTAAATTATGTTAGGAGTTTGATCAAGGCCTAAATATGAGTAACAATAAATTGCCTTAGCAAACGGCACCAATAAAACCTTTTCCAGGAGTGCACATTCTCAGTTTAAAGGCAGTTTTAGTGATTCGGTGTGTGTGTCTTTTTGTGTGAAAACCACTGGAGTTTAATTATAATCAGAGACTGTTTCTAATCCGTAAGATTTACGTGTCTGATTTTAAGGCAGTAGAGATGAGATAGTTCTGCTAGTTCGGGGCTCACTGAGTATCAAACTCTCACTGACGGCAGGGTAATGGTTTAAACATGTGGCTCGGTTGGAGATCACCGCAGAGAAGGTGTGTGTGTGTGTGTGTGTGTGTGTGAAGAGGTATGTGTTTAAACAAATCTGTAGAATTTTAGCATCTCCTCAAGGTGCCCTTTAAACACCCTTAGTTCTCTCTTTAGCTGAAAAACACACCTTTCATCATACAACACAGTCAATATATACTAGCCTCCGAGATCTGCTGTGTGAGGGAATGATCTAGAAGACAGATGCACATACAGTCCTCATACGGCATAAAAAAATGCATACATCTATAACACGCTGTAAAAGTCAGAGCAGACAGGAGTGTGTTTTTATGAACAGGCATCTTTGAGTGCATATGGATTTTCAGACTGTCTCACGAGCACCTCATCGACATGTCCCCAGACAGATAAGGAGGAATATTTGTCAGGAGATGGTGAAAATGTGAAGAGGCAAAATACATACTTAATGTGTGTAAATAAAGCTATCACCTGGGATGTTTTTATATGCGAGTCTGAGAATCATAATTGTATGGAATCATATTTCCTGCCGTGGAATATAAAACTTTAAAAGGTAATTGTGACTTTTTTTCTAACAATTCTGAGTTTATATCTCAGAATTCAGACTTTTTTGCCTTATTTGTTAAAAAAAATAAATAAATTGTAAGATGTAAATTTAGAATTTTAAGAAAAAAAATTCTAGAATTGTGAGATAAAAAGTCACCTTTATATTATTCTGTGGCGGGCCTAAGCTCACATACACTTACAACACGTTCTTTGAAAAGCGTTTGAAAAATTGCACTTTAATTTATTGTATGTTGAATATAAGTGTATCTTGTCCTACAAAATTTGAGACAAAAACACTTGTATTGAAGCCAATCTATAAAAATGTAACAAAAATTCTCATTAGGAAAAGGATTCTTATTACGATACTGCCAATGAAGCTCAATATATTTTAAAGCTCTTGCCCTCTACAGGTTTCTCTCCTGTTTCTGGTGTAGATTAGTGTGAAGGATGTTTCCTGCTCATAGGAGGGACTATAAATCAGCCCAATTCTGAAGAGACATTCAAAGCTCCCACAGGTCCTGTTACCCTTTACTGATCTTTACTCTGCCTTCACTATATATTAAACACACACATACACACACACATACGTGTGACCCCTGGTGTTGACTGACCTGTAGGGGTCACATGTCATGTTATAGGCCTAACTGTAGCCACTGCTGCTGACACACTCGTATGCTTCACATTATGAGGATAGATTACAATGATCAGCTGCAGGAAAGAAGCAGGAACCACAAAAAACACCCTGGAACTTCAGCATTCAGTAATTACTGTGACAAAGTTCTTTCTGGACATTTTTGGCTGTCTTTCTGTTTACAAAACACAAATATTGTTTGGTCTTCTGAGATATTAAATCCGTCTCTCTCTCTGCCTATCTGTCTGTCTGTCTGTCTGTCTGTCTATCTATCCATCTCTATATCCATCTATATGTCCATCTGTCTGTCCATCTATCTATCCATCCATCCATCCATCCATCCATCCACCCACCTATCTTTATCTCTCTGTCTGTCCCAAATCCAAATTAACTTTTCACCTATATATTTTTACGTCTCATGGGCACCTTCAAGATGGTTGGGTGGTTGCAGACCAAATTTTAAATCATTACTCATCTCCTTTAGGGATAAAATAACCAGAGTGCATTGCGACAAGCTCAGAGAAATTTCCCATCTAAGATGATGGACTTAGTTTGTGGAAAAACCAATATATATTCAGTCCTAAAATCATTGATTTAAAAAACAATGAATTTTAGCTAAAATTGCATGACTTTTAATATTTTAGTTTGAAAATATATATTTACTTTTATTCATATATTTATTTAGTCATAAGGGTCAATTTTTCGAAATTGTGATTTATACATAATCTGAAAGCTGAATAAATAAGCTTTTGATGTATGGTTTGTTAGGATAGGGCAATATTTGGGCGAGATACAACTATTTGAAAATCTGGAATCTGAGGGTGCAAAAAAAATCTAAATATTGAGAAAATCGCCTTTAAAGTTGTCCAAATGAAGTTCTTAGCAATGCATATTACTAATCTAAAAAAATTAAGTTTTAAGATATTTACAGTAGGAAATTTACAAAATATCTTTACTTAATATCCTAATGATTTTTGGCATAAAAGAAAAATCAATAACTTTGACCCATAACAAATTATTTTTGGCTATTGCTACAAATATACCCCAGCGACTTAAGGCTGGTTTTGTGGTCCAGGGTCACATATATAAACTTATTTATTTATGTCTTTCCTCCAGAAAAAAGATATGTTTGCTGGTCTTTCCTCAACAGACCATTGTAACCATATTGGGAAATACGCTAAACCTTCTAGCAAGGTTACAGAGTATCAAATCATTGGCTGAGAGCTGAAGAAAGGTTCTGTTTCTGTACATTTTTTGGCCGTTGCATCATGTCTCCCTATTTTATCAATGTCTTCCTCTATTAGCACAGAGTTAAAAGAAGTTTAGCTTTGCTCACTAGGGTCTGAAACAGAGCGACAGTGTTCTCAATGTTCTCAAATCAGAAGATCTAAGCCTACAGGACAGATCAGTCTTATCAAATGTGGATCGTCTCTGATGGAGCACATCAAACCTCAGCACACACTCTCACCTCACCGCTCGAGCTCTTCAATCTGATAGCAGAAATATCACCCAGACTGGGGATTATTGTTTGGCTTGACGACAGAAATTGACTCGGAGGCAGCTGGGATGTTTTTGAACACACTTTTAGTTCAACTATAGACTCTTTGTTTATCAGACTTTGTGCCTTTCATTCTTTCATCTGTTCATTGTTGTTCCTTGGTGGCTTGTGACCAAAAATACATTTCTTACCGCGACGGCGCTTCATTTTTAACATGCCATCAACTGGGCGTTCCTGGACACGTTCAAAAGCATTTCTCAGGAGGTGAAAACATTTCGCTCAGTAAACAATTTGCTAGTAAACAACACAAGGAACCAATTTGCAAACCTCTATTTAACACCATTAAAGTTTGTGCCGTGCATTCCAGAACATGCTGTGACACACAGTAACATCTTTCACATCTGATTAGTGTTTTCTAAGTTCACAGACTCCTAATAGGAGCTGTTGTGTGTGTATGGATGAACACATTCTGTCAGACTGATACTGTCTTTACCAGTTTTATCAAAAATGTATGTGCTATTATGGGAACACGCTGTTACTTCTATTATTATGGTATGTGATTTCAGATTAACCCATCCCAGAATGTCAAACAAGCAAAATCAAACTGGTTCGCCACTTTGCATGTTGTTCCTTTCTGATTATATTAAAAAGTTTATGCAGACCAAACTTGATATTTAAAATCAAAAGTCTGGTGCCAACCTAAATCTGAACCAACCAAACTGAACTCTTATGAATACAAAATGACATTTGTAATTTTCTGCAAAAAACACGGATAATGCTTGATTATTTTACTTGAGTTGAGTTGAACATTGTAAGTCTGATTGCTTAGAAAAGTAACCACTCGTTGCACGATTCGGTATCATTCATGTATTGCACAGAAGTTTAATACTTAGGGCCCTATTTTAACGATCTAAGCGCATGGTCTAAAGCGCACGGCGCAACTGCACTTAGAGCGTGTCCGAATCCACATTTGCTAGTTTAAGGACGGGAAAAATGGTCGGCGCACTCGGCGCATAGTCTAAAAGGTTTGTCCCTATTCTCTTAATGAGTAATGGGTGTGTTTTGGGCATAAAGTGCCATAAACCAATCAGAGTCTCATCTCCCATTCCCTTTAAAAGCCAATTGCGCTCGCGCCATGGCGGATTTGCTATTTACATGGCGGAATTTGCAAGCGGAAAAACGGAGCGCTTGTCTACGGAGGGAACGGATCTGCTCGTGCGTGTAATTCTGATGCATGCAAAGACTATCCATTATGACGTGTAGGCATTTTTATATTTATGTACACAATAATAATCTTTTACATTTAATCCTTTAATTTTTCATTTAAAAAAATGTTTGTGTGCAAGGTTACAGAGTATCAAATCATTGGCTGAGAGCTGAAGAAAGGTTCTGTTTCTGTAAATTTTTTGGCCGTTGCATCATGTCTCCCTATTTTATCAATGTCTTCCTCTATTAGCACAGAGTTAAAAGAAGTTTAGCTTTGCTCACTAGGGTCTGAAACAGAGCGACAGTGTTCTCAATGTTCTCAAATCAGAAGATCTAAGCCTACAGGACAGATCAGTCTTATCAAATGTGGATCGTCTCTGATGGAGCACATCAAACCTCAGCACACACTCTCACCTCACCGCTCGAGCTCTTCAATCTGATAGCAGAAATATCACCCAGACTGGGGATTATTGTTTGGCTTGACGACAGAAATTGACTCGGAGGCAGCTGGGATGTTTTTGAACACACTTTTAGTTCAACTATAGACTCTTTGTTTATCAGACTTTGTGCCTTTCATTCTTTCATCTGTTCATTGTTGTTCCTTGGTGGCTTGTGACCAAAAATACATTTCTTACCGCGACGGCGCTTCATTTTTAACATGCCATCAACTGGGCGTTCCTGGACACGTTCAAAAGCATTTCTCAGGAGGTGAAAACATTTCGCTCAGTAAACAATTTGCTAGTAAACAACACAAGGAACCAATTTGCAAACCTCTATTTAACACCATTAAAGTTTGTGCCGTGCATTCCAGAACATGCTGTGACACACAGTAACATCTTTCACATCTGATTAGTGTTTTCTAAGTTCACAGACTCCTAATAGGAGCTGTTGTGTGTGTATGGATGAACACATTCTGTCAGACTGATACTGTCTTTACCAGTTTTATCAAAAATGTATGTGCTATTATGGGAACACGCTGTTACTTCTATTATTATGGTATGTGATTTCAGATTAACCCATCCCAGAATGTCAAACAAGCAAAATCAAACTGGTTCGCCACTTTGCATGTTGTTCCTTTCTGATTATATTAAAAAGTTTATGCAGACCAAACTTGATATTTAAAATCAAAAGTCTGGTGCCAACCTAAATCTGAACCAACCAAACTGAACTCTTATGAATACAAAATGACATTTGTAATTTTCTGCAAAAAACACGGATAATGCTTGATTATTTTACTTGAGTTGAGTTGAACATTGTAAGTCTGATTGCTTAGAAAAGTAACCACTCGTTGCACGATTCGGTATCATTCATGTATTGCACAGAAGTTTAATACTTAGGGCCCTATTTTAACGATCTAAGCGCATGGTCTAAAGCGCACGGCGCAACTGCACTTAGAGCGTGTCCGAATCCACATTTGCTAGTTTAAGGACGGGAAAAATGGTCGGCGCACTCGGCGCATAGTCTAAAAGGTTTGTCCCTATTCTCTTAATGAGTAATGGGTGTGTTTTGGGCATAAAGTGCCATAAACCAATCAGAGTCTCATCTCCCATTCCCTTTAAAAGCCAATTGCGCTCGCGCCATGGCGGATTTGCTATTTACATGGCGGAATTTGCAAGCGGAAAAACGGAGCGCTTGTCTACGGAGGGAACGGATTTGCTCGTGCGTGTAATTCTGATGCATGCAAAGACTATCCATTATGACGTGTAGGCATTTTTATATTTATGTACACAATAATAATCTTTTACATTTAATCCTTTAATTTTTCATTTAAAAAAATGTTTGTGTGCTGCTGCGTGTCCCTGTGTGTGTAATAAGCAAAGTGTACGTGTGTTGTGCACCCGCCTATAGGCGCATATTACTAACGTGCTCTTTAAATAACAAAAAAAATTAGACCAGGTTTTTGTTGGTCAATGACACAGTCTATTTCAGTCTATTTATTGCCTCAAAATAGCAACGTGCCAACAATGCGACTGAACACACCTCGTTTTCAGACCAGCACACCCGTTGGGCGCAAATGCATTTGCTATTTAAAAAACGTGATGCAGTATGTTAAAATGACAACTACGTCGGACTGAAACTAACAAAAAACACGTGCGTCGCTGTCGCGCCTGACACCGCATTGCGCAGAGTGTATGATAGGGCCCTTAAAGTTAATTGTCCGTTCAAATAAACAATAATAGTAATGCTTTAGCAAACACTCTAGAACATTCCTCACAGCCTCGTTTTCATTCACATCAAATTAAATATGGCGTCTACCCCTACTAAGCTTCATTGAATCTCTCCATCACCAAATCGTTCACTCATGTGAATCCCACTAAACTAACCTGCAGCACATTTCTCATGATTCCTTCAAGATGTTGTACAACAGTGTCACTGCAAAGCTCTTAACTGCCTCATAAATCTAATTTCATATAGTGTAAGTTTGATTGATGATTTTTTATATACTCAGATGTTTCATGACTGTAAACAATTTCATATTTCATGCTTTTTATGCACTAACTCAAACCTTGTGCTTGAGTTAGTCATGCGGTGGGATCACTAAGGCACTAATGAAGAAAATCAGACTTGATTAAATAAAAAAAACTTTTTATATAAATTTCACACACATTTTTCCCTCAAATCCCTTTTAATGCCAGTCAAGGACTCTTGCACCCCAAACAAGTCATAATTTAGTTTTTTCCACTCTCTTCATGATATAAAGACTAGGCTGTTTTTGCTAGTGTACCATTAAGTGCTATATGTAAATGACCCTGGTTATGATTGGCTAACCTTGGCATATGGACGTGGTTCATTCATCAGAGCTGTAAGGTTGCTGAATATCGGCATTAAACAAATTATTAAAAACATTTTTGGTGATTGAAATAAAGTGGTAATTGAATTAAATTAAATTAAATCAAATTTAAAATATTAGATGAACAAATTAAAAGAATATTAGCCTTATGTTGCCTTGCAACTAACAGAAATAAGCACTAAAATTACAAACAGGAAAGAAATAGAAACAAATTAGACCTAAAAAGTTAGTAGTTATGCATAGTAAATGCATAAAAGGAGAGGGGTTTTCTGAAATATGAAACATTGACTTGATTGAGTTTAAAAGACTTTATTATAAGAGAAGGAAAAGAATGTGTGAAGTTTATGTTATAAAAGACATAAAATGAGCACTGCTACAGGAAATTGTTTGCTTGGGACAAAGTTATATACAGTCTAGCATCATGTACATATGCTATTACATTATAAAGCCGTAAATTGTATCAAGTTCCACTTAGTTTGGATTAGACAAAACCTTCCTAAGCTCTGCAATGAATCGCTGTTCGTGTGGCCGATGCTTCCTGCTACCGTTCTAGAGCCATCAGTCAGAGTTAACGACAGGCAGAGATGGGGAGTGTGTGTGTGACCACAGGACAAGGGTGTCTAACCCCACCCATCCCATCCAGCTACTGCACAACCCGCAAATACACACACACGTTTGTTTTTATGGTTTATGGGGACTCTCCATAGGCGTAATGGTTTTTATACTGTACAAACCGTATTTTCTATTGCCCTACACCTACCCTACCCCTAAACCTACCCCTCTCAGGAAACATTCTGCATTTTTAGATTTTCAAAAAAACTCATTCTGAATTATTTATAAGCCTTTTGAATTACGGGGACACTGAAAATGTCCTCATAAATCACCTTCTCGTTGTAATACCTGTCATACCCATGTTATTATACAAATTTGTGTCCTCATAAACCACATAAACATGCACACGCGCGCACACACACACACACACACACACACACTGTAACTCCTTGTTTTTCACACCAAACTGCCACTGAACACCACAAACATCAAGACACCCTCTAAATGTCAATAATCAGAGGGCTCATCCATGCTAAACACTAAAAGTGTTTGGATGTAAAGTGTAAAATGTATGTTAATGTACTTTGGGTATAGTAGGTCAATAGAATTGGACAAAAACTCCCTTTGACAACATACTCATTGTGATTCATAAATAAACTAAATAATTATGTCAATTAATTATAAATAAAAAGAACATGATTAAAAATTGAAAATACAAGTAAACCAACATTTTAATATTGTATTTAATTATTATTAATCAATAGTAACAGTAACAACAACAACAAGCACAATTATTATTATTATTAATAAAATGAACATTGTCTTTGTTAATTGTATTTATAAGTATAATTTAATAAACAATCGAAGTCTAAGGTATCACTCTCAAATTAGTAGCAGTAGTAATAATAATATTTTTTATAATATTTAAATTAATAATATTGGTTTAATAATAAACTTAATATTTAATTTTAATATTATCAACTATTCTAAGTATAATTAAGGTCATTATAGTAATAATAATAATAATTTTATTTTTAATATTTACAAAAATAATACTGAATAAATAATTATTAACAAACGTAATGATTTTAATATTATAAATAATATTTAATTATTTAATGTTGTTAACTATTCTAAATATAATTAAGGTCTCACCTCATCATCATAATAATAGTAATTTTATCAGTAATATTGTAGTTAAGAATTATTAATAAACTTAATATTTACAATTTAAAAAATAATAAATTTAATAATATTAAGAATATTTATTTAGTAGTAATAGTAATCATACTGTTTCTATGAATTATATTGAATTAATAATATTAATAAAAAAAATTTATTAAAAAAAATTTGCATTATAAAATAATATTGATAATATTAACTAAAGTTAAGTAATTTAGTAAATGTGTGTGTGAATCTTCGTTTATACCCCTTTTGTGCCTGAAAAGCTCGATATATATATATTATTATCGAGCGCTAATCTCACACAAACATGCTCTTTCAGTGAAACAATTACTCAGAGATCCCTCACCTAGTTGCACGTGTGCAGTATGTGTGTCTATGAATCACAGCGGGTCCGTAACACCTTGTCAGCATTGCTCATTTCCGCTGATTAACTCAACTGAGTCATTATGGTTTTGCTGGCGGAGAGGTAGACAGGAAGGGATAGGATTTTCTCCCTGCCGCTACACAGACAGAATCACCACTGCCTTGAGTACTGCTATGGCAGTCCTTGAAGTGGTTTTGTACTCATGAGAGGGAGAGTTGCTTTTTTTAACATTCATGAGGCACCCGACGAATCCAACTCAGACAGGAGGGGCCGACGGGAGGGGAGAGGGCGGATGGGGGCCCGGGTGGAAAAGGAAAACTGAGCAAATAAAGTAAAGAAAGTAATTTTTCTGTTGTAAGAAAGGGTCTTTGTGCTGAAACCCCACCGACTTAATGTCGCACTGCATCATGGAAAACTAAGGGGGGAGGGAAAAAATACAGTTTTTGAATAAAAACTACCAAAAAAGGAGACGTGTTTCATAAGCTGTTTGAATAACGGCTTCTTCCAGAAGCTCCCTAAACTTGGTGCCAAATGGTTTGGTTGTTGGTCGAGGGCGTTATCCGTCTTCCCTCGCTCTGCCAATGACAACAGAACAGCTCTACAAAACCCTTCACAAGGTCTTCAGTTAAAAAAAAAAAAATGCTTCCTTTCCCTCCAGACTGATGCATCAGGCCCATCCATCACACTTTAATGCATCTAATAAAACACGTTTTGAGAACAAATTGTACATAGAGTTCACTGGAGAATGCAAAGTACAAACAACATGACATTTTCAGCTCAATGCGCGGTGAAAAATTATGTCAAAGAAATCATGGCTTCTGAACTTTCTAACGAAATTTGACCAGGGAATCTACATGCCGAACTGCCATGAACTGAAAATGTACAGATGTCCACAATAAAAATAATTACAGTTTAACATGAAACAGCATTCACAAACAATTTTATTTTCTCAGTGTGACATATTTATGATTAAAAAGGGGTATTCTATTGAAAACAAATCAACAGGATTTGATTTTATCCATCAGGAGCTGATTCTAGATATGACAGCTAAAATTAAGATAAAAGAGCGTGAAGACAAATAATGTGCAATAAATCATTCACAATAAGCCCAGACACATGTATAAAGAAAGTAAATGGGTTAGTTTTGATTTCATGTTAACTTTAAAGAATAGCAGATATAAAACTCTATGAAAATCAACTTAAGTATTCTAATAAATGGACATTATGTTGATGTAACTGTAAGGTTAAATGTTTGGGTGGAGTAAAAACCAACTAGAAGTTCAAAGCAGAAGACAAATCTGCAGTCACAATCCAATGAAGTGTATACACCGTCTTCGAGCATATACCATAATTGTCCACCACACTTCTGTGAAAGGTTTTAAAATATTTCCTTTGTATTTTATAGTTTAGAATCACAGTCACTGAATAGACTGTAAAATCCAGATACCGTCAGGAATTCTGAGCCATTTACTCAGTCACAGATGTTCGGTAATGCCTGAATCAGCCGTTCCAGCATCGCTCAATTTCACATCCGTTAAACGGACTAAAGTTCAGCTTTGTCCTTGACTTTTCATAATAGGATTCATGCAGTTGTGTTCATCCATCATTCTTAAATTTTCCACGACTTTTGAAAGCATTTCATAGCCAGACAGACTGCCAAGTTGAACTGGCGCTGTTCGGAAACCTCTGTTTGTCCTGAAGTTGCATTCCTCGACGTTACTTGTTCTACTGAGACGACGCATGGAAAACTATTTACGATATTCGCACTTTCGTACCAGAGTGGCTTACAAGACAGTGAGCATTGTGTTAGCGGCACGTAGAGAAGAACAGAAGTCAAATTCACGGTTTTCCAGCATTCTTACGAAAGCAGCTGTTCACGCATCCATCAAAATGCAATTCTCCCAAAGGCCACTTCAGGCCCTGCTTATTGGCGTGCATGCGGGCTGGAAATATGGAATGATAATTAGATCTTTTCATTGTTTTTGAAGAATGCAGCTTGGCTCTTTCGCTTGCAGATGAAGTGTTTTGAAGGAGCTGCTTGGAATTCTCCCAGCAGATTTGCCCTTCGATTCCTTGACCTTCCTCAGAAGCTTCCAGACCTGACCAACATTCAGAGCTCTTCTGACTTCATTACGAGAGTTTATCGATTTAAACTCATGGCTGTTTACTGTCTCTTATGCAAACGGACTGTAGAGTAGCTGTTTGATTCCTCTCTGGTGGTCTGTCTCACTTTGGGAGACCTTTGACTGGACTTTAACGTGGCCGGGTGGATTCTAATTGAGAACAGGTCAAACATTTACTTTAAATTCAGCTCTGATGATCCTATTTTAATGAGTAATGACAGATAACATTCTGCTTTTTATAACTGCTCAGAAGAACCTCATATATAATAGATAACATGCCCTGTGGGGAATCGTTGAGATTCCAAGGCATTCCGGTGTTTATGTTGAGGACGGTGTCAAAATTCTGTGGAATTCAGAGACTGAACATGCAGCTTTAATGGCCTGGATTTAATTGACCATTAACAGCAATTAAAATGATCCATATGGATTCTTAGGATGCAAACACCCCGAGAACACCCAGTTTGTGTCTGTGAGAGGACTGGAGCATTTGGTTAATAAATTCACATCGTTAGAGACCCCCAAACAGGAGGTTCATTTACGTCCACAGAGTTGTTAATGGCTAATTGCCCTGCTAATGTTTCCCCAAGAGGCTGGTGAAGTATTAGAGAACTTATTACCCCCCACCCACACACACATCAAACAATACACACCGTCCACACACTCTACACGTACACAATACACAGTAGCAGCAACTCTTTTTCCGAGAGTCAGTGTTGAGTTTTTATGCAGCACACGATTATCAACTGTGCTGCATAAAATAGAGTTGTGTTATATACACCATGTTGCACTATAGAATTGCATTATAGAGCATGTTGCACCATAATTTTGTATTATAGAAGACATTGTGCTGTGGAGTTATTATACTGTAGAATGTGTTGTGGTATAGAGTTGCTTTATAGACCCTTTAGTGTTGTAGAGTTACATTATAGAGCACCACACTGTAGTTACTGTTCAGTGTGTGTTGTGCAATAGAATTTCATTATAGAGCGTCATGTATAGAGTAACATTATAGAGCGTGTTGCAGTATAGACTTGCTCTATAAAGTTGCTTTATAGAGTGTGTTGCACTATAGTGTTGCATTATAGAGTGTGTTGTGGTATAGAGTTGCTTTATTGACCCTTTAGCATTGCAGAGCTGCGTTATGGAGCACCACAGTATAGAGTTACTTCATAGAGTGTGTTGTGCCATAGAGTTGCATAGAGCGTATTGCTGTATATTTGTTTTATACACCCTGTTGCACTACAGAGTTGCGTTATAGAATGTCATAGTATAAACTTGTTACAAAGCATGTTGTGCCATAGAGTTGCTCTATAACGTTATGTTATATGTTACATTACATTATAGTGTGTCTATATAGTGTCTTACATTGTAGTGTGTATAGTTGCTTTTAAGACCATGTTGCTGTATATAGTTACGCTATAGAGCGCTGAGGTCTAAAGTCGCATTAGAGAGAATTGTGCCATAGAGTTGTAGTATAGAGCATGTTGCTGTATAGAGTTGCTTTATACACCCTGTTGCACTATGGAGTTGGTTATAGAGTGTCATGGTATAATCTTGTTACAGAGCATGTTGCGCCAAAGAGTTGTATTATAGAGTGTATGAAGTTGCTCTATAACATCACATGTTACGTTACGTTATGTTACAGTATAGAGTGTACTGCTGTATAGAGCTGCTTTTAAGAACATGGTGCTGTAAAGAGTAATGTTAAGTAATGTTATGTTGTGCCAGGACGCACGACTTGGGGGGCTTTTATATTTTTTGGGTGGGCCGAATCGGAGGGTGGGGGGTGCGGTTAGCTTCAAGTGAATGCTCAAAATACATTATTTGGGTAACACTTTACAATAATTAACTAACACTTTAATTCACTTTAATACATTAACTAATATTAACTAATAGAACCTTATTGTTAAGTGTTACAAATATTTGTTATTAGGGATGTAACGATTACCGGTTTGATGATAAATCATGATAAAATTCCCGACGGTTAGTATTACCGTTTCATATTTTAATGATCATTAAAACCGTATTAGATTACCACAATTTTTTTATTAGACACCTCACGATAAATAAATACTGTCCTGCATAAAGCACAGTTTTAAGGAACAGTCTCACGTGCGCACAGCACGCAGAGTAGTTTTTTTCATTTGTGTTTGAGTGTCTTTTTGTTTGAGTGAAAACAGGGTGGAAAAGCAGGGAGGTTTTAAAAGAGTGCTAAGGGAATTATACAAATGAATATATTAATGGATTAATTATATGAATGTACCTCTGAAGGTTCTGACTATCTTCAGAAACGATTCGATGGTGTCACGAATCCTGTCCATGGACTTGCGTTCAATCACCACCAGAGGTCACCCTTTCCATTTTCATTGACTCTCGCACTACACACTGTTGCATAGCACCCCGGACTACATATCCCATCATTCATTGCACTGATTGCACACAGCACTGATTGCACACAGCTGTTTCATATCACTCACTCACTATATAACACTCACTCAAACAACCATTCTCTGCCGCGTATTGCTTAGCCAGTTATTATTCCTAATTTCTGTTTTCCTGCCTGTGTTTCCTTGTTTTGCCTTGCCTTGCCTTGCCTTGCTTGTTTTCTCGGCTTCTGATCTTTGCCTGTTTTCCTGGATTTATCCCTCTAGTCTCGCCCCTGTGATTCTGTCTGCTGATCGTTGACCTACGCTAGCCCTAGGACTATTCTTGTGTTTTGCCCGCCATATACCTGTTTGCCATTGTTCGACCCTGCCTGTTATGACCACGTCTCTTAAATAAAAGCTTGCAGATGGATCCACACGTCTCACATCTCGTCAGCCCCGTAACAGATGACATTTTGTTTTCATCTTCGCTCCATGTAATACCTAAAGGAAGTGTTCTTAATTGCAATACTGCTTTGTCCAAAAAGTCATTTTATTTGTTGTTTGTTGATTTTTAAATGTGATTTATGTGTTGGTACTTTTTGAACATCTCCAGCACATTTTAACAATACCGTGATAATACTGATAACCGTGATAATTTTGGTCACTATAATCGTGATAAGAAATGTTCATACCGTTACATCCCTATTTGTTATTAAAGCATATATATATTCACAAAACACTTAAATAAACCGAAAAGCAAGCAGGTGAATGATTTGGCATGGCAGCCAATACAAATAATTAATAATAGTATCCTTACCTAAATGCTGCGTGTGGACCAGGCTCAGAATCACATCACTTTGTGCTTTGTGCTATTATCTTTTCCTATAGTGTAGTAGTTAGCTATCTCTGTGTCGTACGTGGCTGCTTGTCAAGCATGAAAAAGTGTTATTAAAATTCTGAATATATAATCATATACAGCATGCAAAGAGCAATGCCTTAATTTATTAAAAACTGTCACTCATTCATCACAATCTCACAAAGTTCCGTTTTAACCAATGAATGTAATGACACAATGGAACTTTTTTTTCATTTTTATGAAGTTACGAGCACAATAGAACTCAGCACTGGACAAAAATCGGTGAGTTCGTGGATTCCAACCTAAACACCTCTGCTTGGCCATTGCGTTGTAGAAATCAACAAACATGTCTGTGATTGGCTACGTTGCTCACTTCTGCGAAAATGCATTGTAAAATAATTTGACGCTTTCCAAAGCAGAAGGGCAGATACACTGGATTGTCTCCAAATCTATTCCATTGTGCTATTATTACGAAGAAAACAAATCCTAGACAAGGAGTTATAGGCAGCTTTTCCATCTAAAAGCAATCAGTTAGACTATTTTACACTATGAGTTAGACTATCAAACACGCTAAACTAAAGTCCGGCCGTCCCCCTCGGTCCAGAAAGGGGGCACAGGGATGTCCTCTGGCGCCGGGCCTGGTTATAGACCATGCTGTTATATAGAGTTATATAATAAAGCATTGCGGTATAGAGACTATGCTGTTGTAAAGAACTACATTATAGAGCACCAAAGTATAGAGTTATGGAGTGTTGCATTGCGGTATAGAGTTGCATTATGGAACATGCTGCTGTATAGCATAACATTTTATTTATTACATTTATTATAGATTGCTGCGGTAGAGCATCTAAAGCGACTGTTGTGGTATAGAGTTGAATTACATTACAAAAATTCCATTACTTAAGTACTTTTTGTATAATTTTCCTGTTAAATTATGTGAAAATCCTTAAAACAAGATACATTTACTTGATATGCAACACTGCATATAATTTTAAGCATTGTTTCCACTCATATTAAAGTGCATTCTCTAAAACCTTGAGCAGCGTTGCATCTCAAGTAAATATATCCTTTTTTTTTTTAAAGAAAGTTTAGACATTTAACTGGAAAGCAAGTCAAAAAGACTAGTTAAAAAATAATTAAGAAGTGCATAGACTGTGTTGCAATGTTAAAGATGAAGTTGTGCTCTAGAGGTCTGTGACTGACAGCTTTCACCCTTCCCGACACTCTGCTCATATAATTCCTTTCCTCCAACTTATTTTAAGCTCACAGAATCCTGCGATGACGGAATAACTGTGTCCCTGTGACTCACAGTAATGACCTGTTACCCCACCCAGTCTGCTAACAGCAGCCTCTGAGGCAGCACATGCCCTGTTTGAGAGCGGGCTATATTTATCCCCTCCGCTGCAGAAAGGCCCATCCCAGCGCTCCGCTCTGTCTCCAGAGAGCGCCTTACTAAAGAGACATTTGCAAATTACCCAGAACGCCTCTGGCTGGATGGAGGTTTAATGCAGGACAGAAGTCAGAGCTGACACGCAGGCATGCTAACGGCTACGTGAGGATCTCAGTGGAAAGTTCTAGCATTAGTTCTATCGCCTCTTCGTTCACAAACAGTTGAGACGAAGTTCACAAATTAAATTCAGTTCACAAAGATGCTAGTTTTCAGGAATTATTTAAATGATATAGCTTTCTCGAGTTGGCTAAGTGATTATTTGCAGATTAAAAAGGTTCTTGTGTTACGTTATACTCTCATAAAAAGTACTGTAATGGTACCATTGTACATTACTTTGATATACCATGGCACTGAATGATTACAATGTTAATTTACCATACGCTTTTCATTTTACTCCAGTGTACTTCAAATACTACTTAAATATATATCGTAGTACTGACTACCCTGTTGAAAAAACCAGTATATGCTGGTTAGGTATGTTTTGACACTGGGATGCTGGTCCTTTGCTGGTTTGTGCTGGTCCTTTGCTGGTTTTAGCTGGTTCTTTGCTGGTTTATGCTGGTCCTTTTGCTGGTTTATGCTGGTCATGTGCTGGCAAAGGACCAGCACAAACCAGCAAAAGGACCAGCATAAACCAGCAAAGGACCAGCTTAAACCAGCAAAGAACCAGCTAAAACCAGCACAAACCAGCAAAGGACCAGCTTAAACCAGCATCCCAGCATCAAAACATACCTAACCAGCATATGCTGGTTTTTTCAACAGGGTATTTACCATGCTATTTCCATTTCACTAGTACTTAAATATACAATGCTATTGGATTTACTATGGTGCCATATTCAAAAACAATGGTAATATTTGCTGTTTTTTTTTTAACATTCAGCATACATCAAAGAACATAAGTTGTTTTGACATTTTTGAATGGTACTTTTCAAAGTATCTTGAAGTAAAATGTAAATAGCATGGTAAAAATTCAGTACACATCATATTACTAAAGAAGCACAGTTCTCCTGTTGCATCAGACTGCAAAAGCCTTTTTAGAACCTTTATTTTTAGTACCATCCTGGGACTTCTCAGATTGAGAAACAGGACATTTATTTATGTCTTACACCATATGCCATAAATGCTGTCTTGTGTAGATCACCACTGTAAAATACTTTTTGTTTTGTTTTGTGAAGTACAGATGTCTGTTCTTGCATGGACGCATCCCAGCGGTTGGACGGTTGTGCCCCTCTCTAGTGTGAGCGATACCGCACTGTAAATGATCTTGTCAAGCCAGATAGTGGCTGCTGGCCTAGTTTCCTGATCAGCAGACTGGAAAGCTTTGTCTCTGAGGAAACTGTGTGATGGTGTGGTGTTCCTTGTGCTGTCTCATGAAGATGACTCATGCAAAACTTCCCCTCAGGGACTCCACCAGGCCAACTCAATCTAATCACTAAGTATTCACTCAACACCGTTTAAACTTTCACTATTAACCCATGAAATTCTCCTTCTTTAGTGTACCGTGAAACATTCCAGATGTTCTTTCATAAGCAGCTCAATTAGAACAGAATCAAATCATTTTCAAAATCAGAATCTTATTGTTTCGAACAGCTGTGAAGTTGGATAAACTTGGTAAAAAAAAATGGACAAACACGTCAAGATAGAAAAATCACAAATAATATTTCTTTAATATTCAGTTCAGTTCTCCTAGACATTAATGAGAAAATTTGCTGAAGTCTCCACATTAACACAGAGAGGATTTCTTTCAAAATTAACAGTATAGCAAGTAAACACAGCTGGACATCTAATCAACTTGTCGAGATTGGAATTGAATTAGGAAATTCAATTGTGTACGATTTTGAGAATGAGTCTAAACTAAACTAAATGAAAATAAAAATATTATTAACGAAATGTATACATTTAATTGCAAAATAATTGGCAAGAACACTCAACACTGTGTTCTAACCAGATGTGACGAGACAAGATTCCAGCGACAAGAAATTTGGCTGTCCATACCAGACGTGATGCGACAGAAACATTTAAATATCACAGCCATTCAGAAGCGCACTGCACTCCCAGCGAAATGGACAAGTTTATAATCTCATGAATAAATATTAAACATTTTAACATTATTAAAAGTACATACTGAGTAACTGATACCATCTTTGTTATGGAAACCCCTTGTTGGTTTGCACTGAGTTATAACATACGTTTGCTTTAATTTATTTTCAATATCTGAGGTCAACTATCAATTGTTGCTTTCAGTATGGCTATAAATGTCACGCAAAATGGTATTCAAACTCACATTAGACAGGTTTAACATTGAATAAAGCACATAATTAGTACCTGAGATTATCACTGTCATTTGTTGTTGCTCCAGTCGCAGAAATAGAAACCGTATCTAAAATAGAAATTTCGCGTGTCACTGTCATGGCTAGTTAGGACAAAAACTCTGATTAACATGGAAAAGATACCTTTTATTGCATGTTGCGGTGTAACATCGTGTGTAGTTAGGACATGGTGTAATACTGTTAAAATGTTTTAAATGCTACTAGTTAACTTTAGCATTAACTTTAGCAGCTCTAAAATACTCAAATTAAAATGTAAACAAACAGAAACCAGAAATCTCAGAAAAAAACTAATATTAACAATGATACAGTAAAAACTAACAAAAACTAAACTAAATTTAAAAGTTGAAAACAAAATATAAACAAAATTAAAAACTATAATATTGAATAAATTAAAGTGTGCAATTAAATGCCAGAGATCTCATCAAACTCTTTGATGACAAAACTATCTACATCTACATTTGTTTTACATCTCTGTACTCTTGCTATGTTAATTAACTACTGTTTCATTTGTGTCTCCTAAGACACAAGGCATTTTGGAAGAAAAATCTAAATTGCACACCAAAGTTTAATATTTCGGGTTATTGGTTTGTTCAAATCTGTACATACACTGTATGAGCACAACCAATTATTCAGGGTTAATTCTCAATTTCTCAAAAGAGGATAAAACCCTCACATACCACACTGTGGCATCCCGCTTGGGTGCGAGTATGTTTAGGTCTGTTTATGAAGCAGTAGCTGAGTGATGATCTCGAAGATAAATTTAACCTGATCTATTGTGACAGTGATTTGGCCAAGAGCCACTGTGGGGATGACTGCCCAGACCACGCCGTATATAAACCCACAGACCTTCTGTGTTTCCATAGCGCCACATGAGATTCCATTGGATGAATATGAAATGACAGGAGTATGGAGTTTATCTCTTCCCTATGGTCTGGCATTGTCAGGGTTGTGTGTGTGTGTGGGTACGGTGTTTCATACTGACAGATCCTTTATTGAGGAGGACAGTGAGGAGGGAAAGTCTCAAGCATCAGGGTTTCAAAACTTTCTGCATTGATTCCTGTGTGGGCGGCAGGTTTCCATGGGGACGGCAGATGGGAACGATGTAGACCCTACCTCAACTACCGGAGTAGAGTTAGTCTCGCATAGCTAGATGTTCGACTATCAGCATAAAATATAGCTGAATTGCAGCTTATTCTGGCCAAAGAACCATTCACCAAGGCAAGAAGAGGTAGGGCTGGGTAAAAATATAGATTATTTGCAATCTTGTCAATGCAAAACTTCAATAAATAAATCCTATTTTATTTGAGTTGTGAAAGTGATACAATAAACAGATTGTGTAGTGCAAAATAATGGCAAGAAATGTCTTTCAAATCAGTTGTACTCACAGGTTGCAGACAAAAATAACGCAATGTGACTAGTGTAATTTGATTCACAAACAACCAGTTATTTTTAGTGAATCAAACACATACTGCATGACCAGTCTAGTCCAATTCATAAACAAATGACTCCTATGATAAGGTGATATATTCATAGGATAAAGTGACCAGACGTGACACTTACCCGGAAAGTGGCACGTCTGGTCACTTTATCCTATGAATATATCACCTTATCATAGGAGTCATTTGTTTATGAATTGGACTAGACTGGTCATGCAGTATGTGTTTGATTCACTAAAAATAACTGGTTGTTTGTGAATCAAATTACACTAGTCACATTGCGTTATTTTTGTCTGCAACCTGTGAGTACAACTGATTTGAAAGACATTTCTTGCCATTATTTTGCACTACACAATCTGTTTATTGTATCACTTTCACAACTCAAATAAAATAGGATTTATTTATTGAAGTTTTGCATTGACAAGATTGCAAATAATCTATATTTTTACCCAGCCCTACCTCTTCTTGCCTTGGTGAATGGTTCTTTGGCCAGAATAAGCTGCAATTCAGCTATATTTTATGCTGATAGTCGAACATCTAGCTATGCGAGACTAACTCTACTCCGGTAGTTGAGGTAGGGTCTACATCGTTCCCATCTGCCGTCCCCATGGAAACCTGCCGCCCACACAGGAATCAATGCAGAAAGTTTTGAAACCCTGATGCTTGAGACTTTCCCTCCTCACTGTCCTCCTCAATAAAGGATCTGTCAGTATGAAACACCGTACCCACACACACACACAACCCTGACAATGCCAGACCATAGGGAAGAGATAAACTCCATACTCCTGTCATTTCATATTCATCCAATGGAATCTCATGTGGCGCTATGGAAACACAGAAGGTCTGTGGGTTTATATACGGCGTGGTCTGGGCAGTCATCCCCACAGTGGCTCTTGGCCAAATCACTGTCACAATAGATCAGGTTAAATTTATCTTCGAGATCATCACTCAGCTACTGCTTCATAAACAGACCTAAACATACTCGCACCCAAGCGGGATGCCACAGTGTGGTATGTGAGGGTTTTATCCTCTTTTGAGAAATTGAGAATTAACCCTGAATAATTGGTTGTGCTCATACAGTGTATGTACAGATTTGAACAAACCAATAACCCGAAATATTAAACTTTGGTGTGCAATTTAGATTTTTCTTCCAAAATGCCTTGTGTCTTAGGAGACACAAATGAAACAGTAGTTAATTAACATAGCAAGAGTACAGAGATGTAAAACAAATGTAGATGTAGATAGTTTTGTCATCAAAGAGTTTGATGAGATCTCTGGCATTTAATTGCACACTTTAATTTATTCAATATTATAGTTTTTAATTTTGTTTATATTTTGTTTTCAACTTTTAAATTTAGTTTAGTTTTTGTTAGTTTTTACTGTATCATTGTTAATATTAGTTTTTTTCTGAGATTTCTGGTTTCTGTTTGTTTACATTTTAATTTGAGTATTTTAGAGCTGCTAAAGTTAATGCTAAAGTTAACTAGTAGCATTTAAAACATTTTAACAGTATTACACCATGTCCTAACTACACACGATGTTACACCGCAACATGCAATAAAAGGTATCTTTTCCATGTTAATCAGAGTTTTTGTCCTAACTAGCCATGACAGTGACACGCGAAATTTCTATTTTAGATACGGTTTCTATTTCTGCGACTGGAGCAACAACAAATGACAGTGATAATCTCAGGTACTAATTATGTGCTTTATTCAATGTTAAACCTGTCTAATGTGAGTTTGAATACCATTTTGCGTGACATTCATAGCCATACTGAAAGCAACAATTGATAGTTGACCTCAGATATTGAAAATAAATTAAAGCAAATGTATGTTATAACTCAGTGCAAACCAACAAGGGGTTTCCATAACAAAGATGGTATCAGTTACTCAGTATGTACTTTTAATAATGTTAAAATGTTTAATATTTATTCATGAGATTATAAACTTGTCCATTTCGCTGGGAGTGCAGTGCGCTTCTGAATGGCTGTGATATTTAAATGTTTCTGTCGCATCACGTCTGGTATGGACAGCCAAATTTCTTGTCGCTGGAATCTTGTCTCGTCACATCTGGTTAGAACACAGTGTTGAGTGTTCTTGCCAATTATTTTGCAATTAAATGTATACATTTCGTTAATAATATTTTTATTTTCATTTAGTTTAGTTTAGACTCATTCTCAAAATCGTACACAATTGAATTTCCTAATTCAATTCCAATCTCGACAAGTTGATTAGATGTCCAGCTGTGTTTACTTGCTATACTGTTAATTTTGAAAGAAATCCTCTCTGTGTTAATGTGGAGACTTCAGCAAATTTTCTCATTAATGTCTAGGAGAACTGAACTGAATATTAAAGAAATATTATTTGTGATTTTTCTATCTTGACGTGTTTGTCCATTTTTTTTTACCAAGTTTATCCAACTTCACAGCTGTTCGAAACAATAAGATTCTGATTTTGAAAATGATTCGATTCTGTTCTAATTGAGCTGCTTATGAAAGAACATCTGGAATGTTTCACGGTACACTAAAGAAGGAGAATTTCATGGGTTAATAGTGAAAGTTTAAACGGTGTTGAGTGAATACTTAGTGATTAGATTGAGTTGGCCTGGTGGAGTCCCTGAGGGGAAGTTTTGCATGAGTCATCTTCATGAGACAGCACAAGGAACACCACACCATCACACAGTTTCCTCAGAGACAAAGCTTTCCAGTCTGCTGATCAGGAAACTAGGCCAGCAGCCACTATCTGGCTTGACAAGATCATTTACAGTGCGGTATCGCTCACACTAGAGAGGGGCACAACTGTCCAACCGCTGGGATGCGTCCATGCAAGAACAGACATCTGTACTTCACAAAACAAAACAAAAAGTATTTTACAGTGGTGATCTACACAAGACAGCATTTATGGCATATGGTGTAAGACATAAATAAATGTCCTGTTTCTCAATCTGAGAAGTCCCAGGATGGTACTAAAAATAAAGGTTCTAAAAAGGCTTTTGCAGTCTGATGCAACAGGAGAACTGTGCTTCTTTAGTAATATGATGTGTACTGAATTTTTACCATGCTATTTACATTTTACTTCAAGATACTTTGAAAAGTACCATTCAAAAATGTCAAAACAACTTATGTTCTTTGATGTATGCTGAATGTTAAAAAAAAAACAGCAAATATTACCATTGTTTTTGAATATGGCACCATAGTAAATCCAATAGCATTGTATATTTAAGTACTAGTGAAATGGAAATAGCATGGTAAATACCCTGTTGAAAAAACCAGCATATGCTGGTTAGGTATGTTTTGATGCTGGGATGCTGGTTTAAGCTGGTCCTTTGCTGGTTTGTGCTGGTTTTAGCTGGTTCTTTGCTGGTTTATGCTGGTCCTTTTGCTGGTTT
>NW_015505886.1:1028563-1042871 GCF_001515645.1 Sinocyclocheilus grahami | reverse complement strand
CTTTGCTGGTTTATGCTGGTCCTTTTGCTGGTTTATGCTGGTCATGTGCTGGCAAAGGACCAGCACAAACCAGCAAAAGGACCAGCATAAACCAGCAAAGGACCAGCTTAAACCAGCAAAGAACCAGCTAAAACCAGCACAAACCAGCAAAGGACCAGCTTAAACCAGCATCCCAGCATCAAAACATACCTAACCAGCATATGCTGGTTTTTTCAACAGGGTATTTACCATGCTATTTCCATTTCACTAGTACTTAAATATACAATGCTATTGGATTTACTATGGTGCCATATTCAAAAACAATGGTAATATTTGCTGTTTTTTTTAACATTCAGCATACATCAAAGAACATAAGTTGTTTTGACATTTTTGAATGGTACTTTTCAAAGTATCTTGAAGTAAAATGTAAATAGCATGGTAAAAATTCAGTACACATCATATTACTAAAGAAGCACAGTTCTCCTGTTGCATCAGACTGCAAAAGCCTTTTTAGAACCTTTATTTTTAGTACCATCCTGGGACTTCTCAGATTGAGAAACAGGACATTTATTTATGTCTTACACCATATGCCATAAATGCTGTCTTGTGTAGATCACCACTGTAAAATACTTTTTGTTTTGTTTTGTGAAGTACAGATGTCTGTTCTTGCATGGACGCATCCCAGCGGTTGGACGGTTGTGCCCCTCTCTAGTGTGAGCGATACCGCACTGTAAATGATCTTGTCAAGCCAGATAGTGGCTGCTGGCCTAGTTTCCTGATCAGCAGACTGGAAAGCTTTGTCTCTGAGGAAACTGTGTGATGGTGTGGTGTTCCTTGTGCTGTCTCATGAAGATGACTCATGCAAAACTTCCCCTCAGGGACTCCACCAGGCCAACTCAATCTAATCACTAAGTATTCACTCAACACCGTTTAAACTTTCACTATTAACCCATGAAATTCTCCTTCTTTAGTGTACCGTGAAACATTCCAGATGTTCTTTCATAAGCAGCTCAATTAGAACAGAATCGAATCATTTTCAAAATCAGAATCTTATTGTTTCGAACAGCTGTGAAGTTGGATAAACTTGGTAAAAAAAAATGGACAAACACGTCAAGATAGAAAAATCACAAATAATATTTCTTTAATATTCAGTTCAGTTCTCCTAGACATTAATGAGAAAATTTGCTGAAGTCTCCACATTAACACAGAGAGGATTTCTTTCAAAATTAACAGTATAGCAAGTAAACACAGCTGGACATCTAATCAACTTGTCGAGATTGGAATTGAATTAGGAAATTCAATTGTGTACGATTTTGAGAATGAGTCTAAACTAAACTAAATGAAAATAAAAATATTATTAACGAAATGTATACATTTAATTGCAAAATAATTGGCAAGAACACTCAACACTGTGTTCTAACCAGATGTGACGAGACAAGATTCCAGCGACAAGAAATTTGGCTGTCCATACCAGACGTGATGCGACAGAAACATTTAAATATCACAGCCATTCAGAAGCGCACTGCACTCCCAGCGAAATGGACAAGTTTATAATCTCATGAATAAATATTAAACATTTTAACATTATTAAAAGTACATACTGAGTAACTGATACCATCTTTGTTATGGAAACCCCTTGTTGGTTTGCACTGAGTTATAACATACATTTGCTTTAATTTATTTTCAATATCTGAGGTCAACTATCAATTGTTGCTTTCAGTATGGCTATGAATGTCACGCAAAATGGTATTCAAACTCACATTAGACAGGTTTAACATTGAATAAAGCACATAATTAGTACCTGAGATTATCACTGTCATTTGTTGTTGCTCCAGTCGCAGAAATAGAAACCGTATCTAAAATAGAAATTTCGCGTGTCACTGTCACATGCCTTATGATTCATATTAAAGTGTCCATGAAATGAAATTTTCTAAATGCAAGCTATTGATCTTACTATGAATGATTAACTCATGCCCATATTTCATTTTGTAGCATTTGCATCAAACTTGCCATTTTTAAGCAAACTGAACTTTACGATAAAACAACAGACTTCTCTCTGGTAATGTATGCCAGACTTCTCCAATCAATTTAGTCCACTTAAACTCACATTCAGAGCCGACCTCCATTCAATCAACAATCAATGGATAGAACCCCACCCTACATTTTTTCTTTTTTGATAATCGATTTTACTTGGATATACTGTATGTCACAATACAGAAGAAAAATTTGTTGTTATTTTATCGCAATTTTTATTTAGTTTTTGAAAAATATATATTATAGCTATTTTAGTAGCTTGACTGTAAAAATAATAGTTGTTTCCAAATAGGTTTCCCTAATGGTGTGTTCACACCAGACGTGAAAGTAATTATTCGCGCGAGTAGATTATATACAAAGTCAATGCAAAGACGTGAATAGAGGCGAATTCGCGCCGGGGGACGCGAATGATGCAAAATGCGCGACGCGTTTGCTGCGAACGCATGATATTCGCCTTAATCGCGTCTTCTGCGCAAGTTCAGAAAAACTCGAGCGGAAAATTCGCATGACGCGTTCTCGCGCAAGCCAATCAGCGAAGAGCTTCTTGACACGTCCAGTTGAATCAGACAATGGAAGAGAGTCCGCGAGGGACTGCCGCACACAAAACACAAAATAAAGTCCAGGCCTGGACCTCTCTCATCTTTCACTGTCGTCACTCCTCCATTTATCCTTCTGGAGCTCCTCCGTGGGACTCGAGACCTCGAGAGAGTGGTGCAGGTGTCGCTCATTATCAATTACTCCACCGGCCTCGCTCCGTTCCCACGGCTCTCGGCCCCCGCCCCCTCTCGTCACAATATACAGTAGTAAAAGTAACACACACATTAATGCAGGATCCTAACATTACTCATCCTCCTCTGGATGGTGCTGTAGACACATCGACGTTTGGCTTTCCATCGTATTTGGGACTTTTTGACAACAGGTACAAAACAGCGATTGTAGTTATCTCCACCATGGTTGATCGTGCTATGTTTTTATTCGCGCGAGTGACACGAAAAACATCCGGTGAGTAATCTAGAGCGAGTGACGCGATGCGCATATTCGCTTCGCGTCTGGTGTGAACACACCACAACACTCCTACCATCTACCAATCAAACAGGAAGCCCCACCCTAAACTCATGCGATCAGTCAAGAAATAAGTTGACATGTCGGATCGCTGAAACAAACAACGCTAAAAGTGAGCCAAACTATAGACTGACTCTTTGTCAATCTATGAAATGCTGACCCTTTGCTAAGCCCGGCCTTAAAAACAACTTGGTTTGCTTGATTATCAGTACATAATTTATAAGAAAATCATGTTAAAACGTGTCAAATATGATACATTAGGCTTTTGAGGAACGTTTATTTGTGCATCCTGAAAAAATATTCTTAAAATGTACTTTACACTAAGAAAAATGATTATTTTATGATAATTTGGCTTCTTCTATGGCAACACTGTGAAAACCCCATTTTGGAAACTTTATTAAGAGTGTAGAGTTTTTTTTTTAAGAGTTGGACTAGTAAGGAACCAACAAAAACACCCTGGTAACTGGCATAGTAACATGCTACAAACAGCCACAACATCTGGGCATCATGATAGCAACGTCTGTTTGTAGCAACTTTTATTTTGAGACTATTTTGAGCCATCTATGCACTGATGCATTAAAGATCCCAGAAACCAATATGCTGAACTGAAGGTCCTGAAGTGTGACAAAAATAACTTTTTAAATCTCAAAAGAACCTTACAGCCAATTCAAGAACTATGCACTGAAAATGTGGGGTTGAATTTAGAAGCAAGAACCATTAAATTCAATGTGAAATTTTGAAGTAGAAACTGCAAAACACACTTCAGTAATCTTTGTTTTATTTAGAACTTAAATAAATCTTGTTTTACATTGTATACATTGATGAAAAGATTATTAACAATATATAAAAATAACTAGATTTTTATTAAAACTGGTGTTGAATGAGTTTATAGTATTTTCTCATGTTTGTCAAGAGAATCATTTTTTAGTAGTTATTAGTATGAACAGTAATTAGGTAACTATTGCAACTTCTATTGAAAACAAACAGATTTGTATATTTTCTGAAGAAAATGTGGTTGCTGTAGTGTTCTGAGTAGTTTCTAAATTGGACTTTGAAAGGTGGTTTCTAGGGTGTTCTGAGTAGTTGCTATGGCATTTCAAGGTGGTTGCTAGGGTATTTTGGGTGGTTGCAAGGATGTTTATTACTGGCCTAAGTCAACGTCAGTCTATGGGTTTTACTGCCTGTTTTATCATCCGCCAGGTGAAAATCAATTGTTTATAGACAAAATAGGACAATTTAGCAAACACCACTAATTATTATACAGTGTAATGCTTAACAGCTGTGCAGTTTGAAGTATTTAGTCTTATCTTGGACTTGAGCTAAAAATGAACTCTCACGCACACACATAACCTCTAATAAACACAAACCATTTGAGAATCCCCCTCCCTCCCATCACGTCTGCCAGCATGCATCTCTTATTACACAAAAAAACGTCTCGGTTACGTATGTAACCCTCGTTCCCTGAAGGAGGGAACGGAGACGTCACGTCCCGTCGCCACAGCTCCTGTACCACCGCTGAGCGGCCGGGTCATCGGGTCGGCTCCTCAGCGAAAACCTGAATATGCGCTGCACCTGCTGCCTACTTATACTCACGCTGTGATCAGCAGCAGCTGGATGCAATAATCGCATGCCAATGTGCATTGGCTCGGTTAGTTTACACTCGAAGTAGATTGGTCCCTCTAAGCGAGATCCCAATTCGTCGGTCCTCCGACGTGACGTCGAGAGTGACCGACTGAGAGGGAACCATGTGTGTGTTGCTGTAATTCTTCAAAATCACCCCAAAAAAGAGTTTCCAGACTTTCACTAAGACTCATTCTCACAATGTCTTTAAAAGGCTCAAAATAAACCATGGTTGTTCGGAGTGTGTGTGTGTGTATGTGTGTGTGTGTGTGGTCGTGCGGCAGCAGTGTTAGATTGTTTAGTCATGACATCATCTGGAATCCCACACACTCATGTTTATATTAGTCAGCTCAGGAGCGCCGTATCGCTGCTCCGCACCACGTTTAGTTTCTGTCGTATTAATGGGAGCTGCTGGTATCAAATTACTGGAGAGCTTAAAGCTCCTGTAAGCAATTTTTTAATCCCACACATGAAATATCCCTACTACCTGATAGATAGCGGCCCCACAGTATATTTGGATGCTTAAGACGCATTTAAAATGTCTGAATGTCACTGCATTAGATAACAAAATATCAAACCTAGTGGCATTTATTTGAAAGAAATAGCATACATTTTTAAGCAAAACATTTAACAAAATTCAATTTAAGTTTAATTCATATAAATTGAATATTTGCTAATATAGCAAGGAGAAGTTTGAAACCGGTTAAACTAACCTAGTGGTCAAAATAACGAAAAAGAAAAACAAAACAATAATAAATAAATAAATACTGTTTTTTTTGTTTAGAAAAACGTTTATAGTAACATATATGACTTACCCAGATGTCACCAAGTTTATAAAATGACTCTTTTACTAAATTTGAGACAAAAGGTATTTAATCTGGTTGTCAAATGTTAGTAGTAGATGAGTAGTTACCGTGATGAACTACACATATGGTTACTCTGCTGTGTGAACATCATATATTTGACCCTGGACCACAAAACCAGTCATAAGGGTCAATTATACAAATAAACTGAATAAATAAGCTTTCTATTGATGTATGGTTTGTTAGGCTAGGACAATATTTGGCTGAGATACAACTATTTGAAAATCTGGAATCTAAGGGTACAAAAAAAATCTAAATATTGAGAAAATCGCCTTTAAAATTGTCAAAATTAAGTTCTTAGCAACACATATTACTAATCAATATATATATGTATAATTATAATATATATGTATAATTTTGACCCATACAATGTATTGTTGGCTATTGCTACAAATATACCCATGCTGCTTATGACTGGTTTTGTGGTCCAGGGTCACATATGCACTAAAAATCACCAAAACGACCAAGACCAAGACTTAGCTGATTAAAATACACTGAGCAAAATGACTAAGTCAAAAGCTCCTGCAGCATTTGACCGCAGATTCTGCTTGCTTTTATATTTAATCATCTAATGGAATGACACTCATACAATTTTAAGTGTAACTCAAGTATCAAAATACTTTTTGGGTCCTCTATATGACTGAAATAGATGTCCTGGGAAATCACACGCATCTCTCTGACAGCAGTCGTGAGTGTTAGCCAATCAGAAGACTTGTAGACGGCTCTAGGCCTGTCAGTCATTTTGTCCATTTGCTGACAGGATTTGGACATGTAGTTCTAGGAATGAGGACGGCGGTCTGATCCAGCTTGGTGGAAGTTAGTAACATCACTTACAGTACAGCAGCTTAAACGGGCCATTAAATTGGAGTGTTTTTGTCTCAGTGCTTTAACAATAGTGCTCATAAATTTTTATATGCATTATCCTCTAAAATATGAGCTGGAGAGCCCTTACTAGAAATTATGCTGAACCAAAATACCCCCTCTTTCCTTTTCAGTCCACAAAACACATTGATATGCGGTAACTTTGCAACTACGTGTTGACTAAATCTCTCATAAGAGTTTTAGTAGACTATTGTGTTATGGTTAGTAGAATAAGTTATTGTTTTATTGCCATCCCAGCATCTGTGGCTATTTTCATGCCTGGCAAGATCAATGTGCGTTAAAAGAAATAAATAGTAATAAAGGTAGAGTAGATGATTTCAGAGTGGCTAGCGATAGAAAGCTAGCTTTAAAAGCATAAGATTCCACCCTCCCAGCAAATCACTCTCTAAAGCCACACCTCCTCCAAGACACATGCCCATGCACAGGCAGACCGGAGCATAATCAGTGGCACGATGAGAGTCGGCACTGGTGAAGGGTTGAATGCAATGCTGTCAGATTACATTACATCTCATTCACCGGTGAGAAAACATTACAGTAAAAAAAACGCTAAATATTACGATAATAACGCCTCTCATTCTAGCATAATGGAGCGAGCTGATGACGTATCATGTCTTTATGAAAAGGGTTTGCGGAGGTATGCAAATACATATGTTGACAGGCAGGTAGGACAGCATATCATAGCCCTCGGACTGAGGGATATGATTGGACGAACATTTTATTGTCCTACACCTTCCACAGATGATACATATGAATACAATTATACCACTTAAAGGGATAGTTAAGGGATAACCCCATAATTTACTCACCCTCATGCCATCCTAGGTGTATTTGACGTTATTCTTTCTGATGAATACAATTGGAGTTATATAAAAAAATGTCCTGGCTCTTCCAAGCTTTATATTTTTCCAACTTTTCTATTTTGAAGCCCAAAAAAGCACATCCATCCATCAAAAAAAGTTTAATGAAGGCCTCTTGAACTGAATCGATATGTTTGTGTAAGAAAAATATCCTTATTTAAAACTTTTGACAAAATTTTTTTATGCTTTTTTTTTTCTTCGTTTTTTCGTATTCGTCATCCTTTACTATCAAAATGCTTGCTACGGATGCAAAAACACAGAAAATCGAACCTGATCCAATATTTTTATGGCAGACAAAAGTTTCGGAGGCAGTGTGTAAACGTGAGGCCGTATTTATTTTTTAAAGTGCGAAAATTTCGGACTCAGTGTGCAATGACCTTAACTGTACTACACACGTTCACGAGAGAGTGGTGTTCCAGTGGATGACTTAGGACACTCCAGTAAGGAGGTAAGCTCCAGTGAGAAGTGATGAATGTGGAAGCGCAGAGGAGAGAACAAAACAAAAACACCAGTCAATAATTGGAAGTACAAAATGAGGATTTGTAAAGAGAAATGTTGGAGGATTTCGAGATAAGCCAAGAGGAGACTGGTTTTCCTTTGCTGTAAACAAAACTTGGTTCTCGTGAGACTAGCATATTCTCACTGGAGCTTACGCTACACCTACATCTTACGTCATCTGCTGGAATGCCACTCTCTCATGAACATATGGACAACAGTTAGCAGAAGCTAGAGATTACGGTTTATAAAGTTTTAAATAAGGATATCTTTTACATAAATGCATCGATTTGCTTCAGAAGGTCTTTATTAACCCCTTGGAGCCGTATGGAGCGCTTTTTATGATGGATGGATGCACTATTTTGGCCTTCAAAATCTCGACCCATTCACTGCCATTATAAAGCTAGGAAGAGCTGGGACATTTTTTAATACTGTATAACTCCAACTGTATTCATATGAAAGAATAAAGTCATATACATCTAGGATGGCTTGAGGGTGTGTAAATCATGGGGTAATTTTTCATTCTTGGGTGAACTATACCTTTAACTTAGTGATAGCTATCGGAATGTGAAGAGACTTTCAACCAACGTAACAAAAAATGTTTTTAAACCAAATCACCTTCCCTGCCTTTAATATACAGTAGTAATGACAACCAACTCACATTAACAAAAACATTATATAAGATTTTTTCTTTTAATATTAGATTAAAAAAGATTACTCCTAGTGAAACGTTTTTGAAAATATCCATTAGAGAACTTTTTGAGTAAAAATGTTACCTAGGGGCATTTAAAGCAGTTAATTTCATCTGCTTTACAGAGAGAGGAGTCTGACAAAAACTACATGTTCGTGGTACTCCACCTTGCTGTAAAAACAAATGAGTACATCTGGAATAACCAATTCAGCAGTAGAATAAGCTGACATGAGTAGAATATCTGTTGGGGGACCATCAAAATAAGTGTTAGCAGATATTATGCAGACAGTCTACTACTCTGATGATTGGCTGCTGACATGTAGTTGCAAAGTTACTTATAGTTCGTAGAATGTCTAAAATGGATTATCAAAATTAAGTTTTACCAACACTTTTTGTTTACCACAAAAACAAACTTGGGGTGAATGTATTTGCATTAGTGGGCACTATACCTTTAACTTAGTGATAGCTATCGGAATGTGAAGAGACTTTCAACCAACGTAACAAAAAATGTTTTTAAACCAAATCACCTTCCCTGCCTTTAATATACAGTAGTAATGACAACCAACTCACATTAACAAAAACATTATGTAAGATTTTTTCTTTTAATATTAGATTAAAAAAGATTACTCCTAGTGAAACGTTTTTGAAAATATCCATTAGAGAACTTTTTGAGTAAAAATGTTACCTAGGGGCATTTAAAGCAGTTAATTTCATCTGCTTTACAGACAGAGGAGTCTGACAAAAACTACATGTTCGTGGTATTCCACCTTTCTGTAAAAACAAATGAGTACATCTGGAATAACCAATTCGGCAGTAGAATAAGTTGACATGAGTAGAATATCTGTTGGGGGACCATCAAAATAAGTGTTAGCAGATATTATGCAGACAGTCTACTACTCTGATGATTGGCTGCTGACATGTAGTTGCAAAGTTACTTATAGTTCGTAGAATGTCTAAAATGGATTATCAAAATTAAGTTTTACCAACATTTACTCCAGTTTACCACAAAAACAAACTTGGGGTGAATGTATTTGCATTAGTGGGCAGCAGGGGTAGTTTTGAGAACAGAGCTCTCTGCTGGACAGATTACACTGAGGTGGTTTGTAGCTTGTTTTTGTGTCTGCAATTTACTTAATGACTATCATACATCTGTAAACAAATACAGTATTTTCTATATAAGACGCTGTTTACACCTATCCAGATAGATGTGGGTTTTGCACCATTTCAATCCAATGCCTCTGAATCTCCATCGTGCCATTGTTTGGGCTGTTTGACAGGAGAATTGGAGATCAGGACAAGCAGAGATGGTCTGTGCACTTTACACAGCTGTCTGTTCAGCCTTTGGTCAACATAAAGTGGCATTCGATGCCTCTGATCTTTCTGTCTCTTGGTCTGTCTTTATTAATGTTTATCAATGACATTTTCAAGCTCACACCACTGCCAGCATCGAGTCAATGTTCTGCCAGCGTTTGGCCTGCATGTGTGTGGCTGTTTGCCATAGTGATCAGTGGTTGTGCTGATGGTTTCTCATCGCTGGAGTCAGATGCTCACATTTTCTGCTGACTGGAAAACGTTGATTCAACCTCTAACATCAGAGGCAAATGTTATTATGTACCAAAAAAAATTTCCCCTCAAAAAAGTTATAATTTAGTATTATATGCGATGTTCTACTCTTTAAGATACCCATATGTAATTTACCGCTGTTATGATTGGCTACCAAAAGGCTTTTGGTCTGGATGGTCTGATGGAGGAGTTTTGCACATTTTCTGAACATTACACAATCAGTAATGCAGCACAAATCAATGGGAAAAACAATGCTAAATGCTAATACATGTGCATATGATATGCACATATAATTATGCTGGGACAGTAAAATAGATGGAAGTGTTTATTTTGGTAATATATTGGTAATATATAATAAAACTACACATGATTATATGGTCAGCTTTATTTTATTATTTGCATTTAGCATTGTTTTTCATACATACATACATACATACATACATATTTCATACATACATACATACATACTGTATATATATATATACATACATTTTCAAAACTCCGGTACAGATTTAATTTTGTTTAACTTGTTTTTATATATTAACAAAGATTTATAAAATTTATATAAAATAATTTATGGAACTATATAAATGTAGGCCTACTGTATACTATATATATATATTAGGGCTGTCAGTCAATTACAATTTTTAATCTAATTATTACATGATGTTATGATTAATTAATCTAATTAATCGCAATTAATCGCAAAACAAATTTGACTGTGGAAATACCCACAAAAGATTATTTAAAGCTATTTTCGTGTTAAATGAGAAAGTATCAAGTAGACATTACAAATTGTAGCTTTAGAAATATTTTATTTGATTCAACATAAAATTTATTACACATAAACATTTAGGCTACAACGGCCTAACATAAGTTATAGAACATAAAAGAAGATAATTTGAGAAACTTCTCATTATTTTTTGTTCATACAATGAAAGTCATTGGTAACCAAAACTAGCTTTGTTACAGCAGTCTTCAAAATACCTTCTTTTCTGTTCCACAAAAGAAAGTAACTTCTTATACTGAACTGTTGTATAAAATCACATTTGCACTCGTGTTCTTTGTGACAGAAACAGCTCTGATATTGCTCTCGCTGCTGGTGTGATATTGCTTATCATATTATATAAATAAGAGACAAAAACTCATACAGGGGCATTTTTTTACCCCAATATCTTGAATTTTAGGGCATAGCTGCATATGGAGTTGTTGTCCTGCATCATATATATATATATATATATATATTAGTGCTATCAAACGATTAATCACAATTAATCGCATCCAAGATAAACATTTTTGTTTATATAATATATGTATGTGTGCTATATATATATATATACACAAACACATGCATGTACATATTTAAGAAAAATATGTTATGTTTATATTTTTATAACCCTTTACAATTTTCTATATTTCTGCATAAATATGACCCAAAACATCATCAGATTTTCACAAAAGTCCTGAAAGTAGACATAGAGAACCCAATCAAACAAATGAGACAAAAATATTTTCTTTGTCATTTATTTATTGAGAAAAATGACACAGTGTTACATTTCTGTGTGGTGCAAAAGTGTGTGAATCTCTATATTAGCTGTTAATTTGAGGGTGAAATTAGAGTCCATCTGTTCAGAGGCGTTTTCAAACAGTGGAATGACTATCAGGTGTCAGTGTGTGCCCTGTTTTATTTAGAGAACAGGGATCTATCAAAGTCTGATCATGTTTGCGGAAGTGAATCATGGCAAGAACAAAAGAGATCTCCGAGGACCTCAGAAAAAGAGTTGCTGTTGCTCATCAGGCTGGAAAAAGGTTACAAAACCATCTCTAAAGAGTTTGGACTCCACCAATCCACAGTCAGACAGATTGTGTAGAAATGGAGGAGATTCAAGACCACTGTTACCCTCCCCAGAAGCGGTCGACCAACAAAGATCACTCCAAAAGTAAGACTTGTAATAGTCTGCGAGGTTGCAAATGAACCCTGGGTAATTTCTAAGTAACTAAAGGCCTTTCTCACATTGGCTAATGTTAATGTTTATGAGCCCATCATCAGGAGAACACTGAACAACCATGGTGTGCATGGCAGGGTCGCAAGGAGAAAGCCACTGATCTTCAAAAAGAAAATCACTCAAGAAAAAGAAACACTCAGAAATGTTTTGTGGACAGATGAGACCAAAATAGACTTTTTTTGGTTTATATGAGAAGTATTCTGTTTGGAGAACAGTCCATGAACTGAATCTCAAGAGAAACTGGGCCATGCAACAAGACAACAACCCCAAGCACACAAGTCATTTTACCAAAGGATGGTTAAAGAAGGACAAAGTTAATGTTTTGGAATGGCCAAGGCAGAGTCTGGATCTTGACTCAATTGAAATGTTGGGGAAGGAGCTGAAGCAAGCAGTTCATAGGAGGAAACCCACCAACATCACAGAGCTGAAGTGGTTGTGTACTGAGGAATGGGCTAAAACTCCTTCAAGATGTTGTGCAGGACTGATCAGCAGTTACAAGAAACTTTACCTGCAGTTACTGCTGCAAAATTGGGTCACACCAGATACTGAAAGCAAAGATTCACACACTTTTGCACCACACAGAAATGTAAGATTGGGTCATTCTTCTCAATAAATAAATGACAAAGAAAATATTTTTTGTCTCATTTGTTTGATTGGGTTCTCTTTGTCTACTTTCAGGACTTGTGTGAAAATCTGATGATGTTTTGAGTCATATTTATGCAGAAATATAGAAAATTGTAAAGGGTTCACAAACTTTCAAGCAGCACTGTATATATTTATATTCATATAATTTATACATACTGTATATATAATATATAAATTATATGAATATAAATATATACATGTATATACATTTAAATATGTGTGTGCTTTTATATATACATAATAAATATACACAATACATACATATATAAACAAACTTTTATTTTGGATGCGATTAATCACCATTAATCGTTTGACAGCACTAATATACAGTATATGTATGTGTATATATATATACATTTGTATAATATATTATTTGTTTGTTTGTTTGGATAAATAAATTAAATATTGAAGGCTCTTAAAACATTCAGTGAAATTGCAATGCATTCAAGTCATGCAAGCAATGTTGAAATGATACTGTTTATGAGATGAGCACACATGAGTGACATTTTCTCCACACATACTGCTTAGAATTAAGGCCAAAAAGTTCTATCTTGGCCTCATCCGACCAGAGAATCTTATTTCTCACCATCTTGGAGTCCTTCAGGTGTTTTTTCATGTGTCTTGCACTGAGGAGAGGCTTCCGTCGGGCCACTCTGCCATAAAGCCCCGACTGGTGGAGGGCTGGAGTGATGGTTGACTTTCTACAACTTTCTCCCATCTCCCGACTGCATCTCTGGAGCTCAGCCACAGTGATCTTTGGGTTCTTTTTTACCTCTCTCACCAAGGCTCTTCTCCCCCGATAGCTCAGTTTGGCCGGATGGCCAGCTCTAGGAAGGGGTCTGGTGGTCCCAAACGTCTTCCATTTAAGGATTATGGAGGCCACTGTGCTCTTAGGAACCTTAAGTGCAGCAGACATTTTTTTTGTAACCTTGGCCAGATCTGTGCCTTGCCACAATTCTGTCTCTGAGCTCTTCAGGCAGTTCTTTTGACCTCATGATTCTCATTTGCTCAGACTTGCACTGTGAGCTGTAAGGTCTTATATAGACAGGTGTGTGGTTTTCCTAATCAAGTCCAATCAGTATAATCAAACACAGCTGGACTCAACTTAAGGTGTAGAACCATCTCAAGGCTGATCAGAAGAAATGGACAGCCCCTGAGTTAAATATATGAGTGTCACAGCAAAGGGTCTGAATACTTAGGACCATGTGATATTTCAGTTTTTCTTTTTTAATAAATCTGCAAAAATGTCAACAATTCTGTGTTTTTCTGTCAATATGGGGTGCTGTGTGTACATTAATGAGGAAAAAAAAAATTAACTTAAATGATTTTAGCAAATGGCTGCAATATAACAAAGAGTGAAAAATTTAAGGGGGTCTGAATACTTTCCGTACCCACTGTATATATAAATTATATGAATATAAATATATACACATTTAAATATGTGTGTGCTTTTATATATACATAATTGTTACGGGGCTGACGAGACGTGAGACTTGCGGATCCATGTGCAAGCTTTATTTGATAAAGACAGAGACGTGGTCATACAGCAGGCCTGGGTCAGATGAGGGCAAACAGGTATATGGAGGGCAAAACACAAGAATAGTCCTAGGG
>NW_015505886.1:1027512-1027868 GCF_001515645.1 Sinocyclocheilus grahami | reverse complement strand
TGGGGTTTCAAATCAAAATATGACTTCCTGTTATGAAACAGGACATGATTTCATACATGTCCACTGTAGAGGACACCAGGACTAAAAGCATGTTTATTATACATTTTGGGAGACAAAATAATTTAATAGGAAAACAAATTATATATCAATATTCTTATGAAATATTAGATATTATTATGAAAATCTGGCCAATTACTACTCCCATTATTACACTTCTTTTTTCAATATGCTGTCCCAACATCACTTTAATATGCAAATTAGATACAGTGTATAGATAACATTGTGCTTAATGGGAAAACCAGATCATGGAATTTTTACACACATATTTTATAAAGCAAAATGGTATATCAAATAAT
>NW_015505886.1:1026456-1027502 GCF_001515645.1 Sinocyclocheilus grahami | reverse complement strand
CACCGAGCTCCTCCTGGGTCTGAGTAAATTCTCCTGTTCTCTCATACTGAGAGCAGAAAAAAGATAGAGAGAGAGAGGGAAAGCAGTGTTTTAGGGATGTTTTCCAAAAGAACTCATCAAAAATCTCCAGGAGTAAAACGAAGCCCAGCAGGAAGGAGAACAGGAAACCCTCAAGAGACATAAACCTCTCTCCCTCTCGCTTTAAAACACACTCCGACTGGTTAAAAAAGACACCGGCGTGTGTTTTCTGGTTTAAAGGACAGTCTGGCAGCCTGTGAGTCGATATCCAGCTGTGATCTACAGTCGGACAGTTGAAAATTGGAGTCTGCTGAGCTAAAGTCTCATCCTTCAGTGTTGATCAGCACACACTGAGGTCTGAACATCTGGAGAGAGCCGTCCATTAGCATTCATCCGTTATTGACAATTGTCACAATTACAATTAATTACAGTTAATACAGTAAATAGTAAATACTTTGTGGCTGCACTGTGATCATTAAATAGAGTCTTTTAATGTCACCTAATGATTCTTGTTCTAAATATGCCTGATAATTGATTCTTTGGTATACAAACTATTGTTGCACTGAATTACATTATTTCTGTAAATCATGGTAAAAATATATGATATATATATAATATAATATAATATATGAAGAAAAAAAAATGAAGTCAAACAGGACACATTCTAATCTATGATAAATAAACAAACAAACAAACAAATACATCTCTAAATATAATGATTATATATATATATAATAGTTTTTGGTAAAATTTGTCAGAATGAGCAAGCAACGAACAATAGCTAATTTAATTGCAAAGCGGACTAGACTTGCTAGTTGTCAAAATTCTGGTTATGCAAGACTACACAAATACATACAGAAGATCATTTTTTTATGTCATCTGGTGCACATCGTTATTGAATTAATGTATCAGACAGATCTGCTCTTTCTATGATTAAAAACAAAACTGTAGAATATCTGAATACCAAACAGTTTCTGATCGCTGAATGTCAGTCATATTCTCCTGAGACCCAGCTATGGAGTTTTTGC
>NW_015505886.1:968579-1026128 GCF_001515645.1 Sinocyclocheilus grahami | reverse complement strand
CAGGGCTGCCCAAACTCGGTCCTGGAGGGCCGGTGTCCTGCAGAGTTTAGCTCCAACTTGCCTCAACACACCTGCCTTTAAGTTTCTAGTATGCCTATAAGAGCTTGATTAGCTGCTTCAGGTGTGTTTAATTGGGGTTGGAGCTAAACTCTGCAGGACACCGGCCCTCCAGGACCGAGTTTGGGCAGCCCTGTCTTGTGTTTCATTAAGGAGACATGCAAAACATGCAGTGTTGGGGTGCCTCAAGGACCAGGGTTGGGAACCACTGCTCTAAACAATGTAATGACATGAAAAAATACTAAATTCACAAATCTTTTTATTTCTGGTTCTCAGGAGGATATACGCACTAGACAAAAGAAAACGACATTATTTTATGTTCGTGCTGTTCATACTTTGCTGAAGAACTTCACTGAGGGTTTCAGAGCAGTTGATTGTTACTCAGTTCAATAGGCCGCAGCAGTGATTTGGTCGGGGGAAGTATTTCCCTCATTCATTTTCTCCACGGGCATTTCAGAAAAGGCTTCAGTAAAGAGTTCTAAGAAGCAAACCGACCAGCTCCGACATGAATCATAGCATTTGAGTCATTCGCCATGAACTTATGAGGCACTGAATGAAGTACTCATGTATGCCATACACCCATACGGCATTACAAGTCTAATTGAATCTCTTTGGGTGATTGTGATTGTGTCTGTTAAATGTGTTTTTGTATTGGAACTTGATTATTAACACAATGAGAGAGAGAGAGAGAGAGATAGTTATCTTACATGAGGATGTCAACTTTGTTAATTCTGAACACAAAATTATTAAATTTTAGCAGGATAGAACATTCTGAAGTGCGACAGACCAAATAAGACCACAAAGTATAACAGAATCCACCAAATCAATAGCTTATACTTACTAATGTTTTTGCTGTTGTTTTCCCTCCACAATGATGTCACTTCCTGGAGGATGATGTCATCAAAGAACAGGCTTTTGTTTTTGTTTTTTTCACATAAAACTATAACCAATATATATTATTTTATATTTAATGATATTAGTTTAGAATTATTATGTAAATATATTTTAATATAAAAACAAAAGAAATAAAAACAAGGAAAGGAAGAAGAATATTTCTTATTTACTAAATAGTTACAAATATTGATGTAATAAATCAATAATTTAATAATTTAAATGTATTTTCACATCTTTTCATATTAATGTTCAAATATATGAAAATACATATTTGATATTAAAATGAGAAATAATCAAGAATTTAATTATTTACTTATACTATATATATTGTTATATTTAATGATATTCTTTTATAATTTATTATTAAACTATATTTTATATGAATACAAGAGAAAAATCAAGAAAGAAAGAACTAAGAATATTTATTAATTATACTGCAATAAATATATTAAACTATATTTTTCATATATTTTAATATTAATATACATTAAATATATATTTGATTTTAAAACATGACAAATTAAAAAGCAAGCAAGAAAAAATTTAATATTTCTTAAATAATAAATATTATATACCGAAATAAATGTATGAAATTATAACACAATATATTTTCATATTAATATTAAAATACATTAAAATATATATGTAATACTAAAACAAAAGAATCAAGAAATTAAACAAAAAAAAAAAGAATAAAAAAATATAATGTTTATTGGTAAATATCAAGAAATATTCTGCATGGTAAGAAATATATTAAATTATATTTGATATATTTTTCATATTAATACTAAAATGCATTAAATATATATTTTAATATTACAACAAGGGAAATTAAAAAATTATAAATATTTCTTAATACATTGACATTTTTGTAGGTTGACGCACATGCGGTTTCCATGGTAACAGTGACTTCTCTGATTGGTTGACCTCGCCTCAAGTTGATGAAGCCTGCTTGCTTTATGAGGTGTGTATCAGACCTGAACACTATCAGTGACGGGCATCAATCCAGCGGCCCTGCGGGGACACGCACGAGTCTCACACTGTCAGCTCTGGGTCAATAAACGCCTCACAGTCACCACAAGAACATAAACAAACAGATAAACTAAAATAATGGTGTCGAGTTTGCGAGAAGCTGGCTTCACTTACGATGCTTTTGATTAGCAACAACCTACTGAGTTCCCTGAGGGAATCTGGCAGTGCTGGACCACAACAACACAGAGACCAGCGCCAACTGAACTATGAGAGACATTCAACTGGACTTCTCTGGAATCAGAACAAAGATGCGAAGCACAGATGCAAAACACACCACAACCTGTGCCTTCATCAGTAGCATACATTTTGTCTGAAATCTAAGCCACATAGGAAACCAGAGAAAAATAATTACTCACCGCTGACTGGACGAGACATCTGTCAATCAACGTATACAGGAAAAACCAGCCGAAGAACAGCAGAGTCGTGGTAGAAAGTTCGGAGATGGTATTAAAGTAGCTCAGTTTAAATGTATTGTATGAATTGCCCTTACTATGGAATAAAAAATACGGGTTGCCTATTTAGATTGAGTTAAAAGTAGCTGTGAAACATCAGCTCCAGTGGTGCAGATGGATAAGTGCATATCACTGACTTTTTGACGCGCCTTTTGCTTTTTTTCCTCCCTTTCCAAATCTCGTATTAGCAATGGATTCTATTTACACTAAGTGAAAATAGCAGTATTTTTAGCAATATGCTATTTACACTAAGTGCAAATACCTAGTTACACTATGTTAAAATAGCAGGATTTCTACTATCAAGTATACTACTTGTTGCAAATAGTGGCAATTATCTGCACTTCAGTATTGTAGTACATTATAAAACAGTATGCAATAATAACGTATTGAGTGTAAATTATAATTTAAATTAAAATTATTAAATGGATGCCACCTTATTGGTACAATAAAGCCCTCCCTACACCTACCCTAACCCTACCCCATACTTTATTTTCAACTTTTTGATTATTTCCTTAATTTTTGTTGAAAATAAATGCCTTTACGATGTGATACGAGATTTGAAAAGGGAGGAAAAAAAAGTTCGGCAAAAGGCAGGATCGAACCCGGGTCGATCGCGTCAAAAAGCCAAGGGCAAGCACTTATCCATCTGCACCACTGGAGCCTATGGTTTTCAGTCACTTTTAACTAAATGTAAATATACACCCCGTAATTTTTATTCCACAGTGAGGGCAATTCATACAATACATTTAAACTGAGCTACTTTAATACCATCTCCGAATTTTCTACCACGACTCTGCTGTTCTTCGGCTGGTTCTTCCTGTATACGTTGATTGACAGATGTCTCGTCCAGTCAGTGGTGAGTAATCCCAAACCAATGGCGCTGTCTCAAACTATACCTACCTTTTCCGGTTTGTCTGATTTGTTGTTGTGTTTTCTGACTTGTTAATTTGTTTTCTGAATTGTTGTTGTGCTTTCTGAATTGTTATTTAGTTTTTTAGACTTGCATTTGCGTTTGTAATTTGTTATTTTGTTTTCAGAATTGTGATTTGTTCTGCACTTCTCGGCCACCGTAGAAAAGAGCGCATACCATAGACTTCTAGAGTTTTTAGAAGAAGCTAATTTTACAGTAAGCACTATACCTTAAAAGAACACATTTTGAATTTTTAGAATAACATTATTTATTCATTTCAAATATGCATTGCCAATTTTCAAATTGACATTTTCAAATATTTTAAAGCATATGCATTTTACATATAGCCAGATTCTATTTAAAATATGTATAAATATAAAATATTTTTGACAAATTTATTAACACAATACATTTTCCAAGTTAAAATGTGTATACTAGTTTAACACTGTAACTACCAAATTAATAAAAATACTAATTTGATTTAAATTTGGATAATTTACATGTTTTTATGTCCCCATCATCTACTCTTTTTTTTTTACTACAAAATAATAGTAAACTGTATGGAAAAAACGTTTGCGAGTTTAATCTTACAATTCAGTTTTTTCCTCAGAATTGCTTGATATAAACTCGCAATTGCAAGGAAAAAAACTGAATTGTGAGAATTAAACTAACAATTCTAAGAAGAAAAAAAAACTTGGAATTGCAAGATATTAACTCGCAACTCAGACTTTTTTTCTCAGAATTGCGAGTTCTGACTTTATTACTCGCAATTGCGAGAAAAAAGTCAGAATTGTGAGATAAAAAGTCGCAATTACCTTTTTAAAATTTTTATTCAGTGGCGGAAACTGGCTTCCTTAAAACTGTACCTTTAAAATCATATAATCAAGAGGAAGTGACATCATCTTCAGTAGGGATGTAACGATTACCGGTTTGATGATAAATCATGATAAAATTCCCGACGGTTAGTATTACCGTTTCATATTTTAATTATCAATAAACCTGTATTAGATTACTGCAATTTTTTTATTAGACACCTCACGATAAATAAATACTGTCCAGCATAAAGCACAGTTTTAAGGAACAGTCTCACGTGCGCACAGCACGCAGAGTAGTTTTGTTTGAGTGAAAACAGGGTGGAAAAGCAGGGAGGTTTTAAAAGAGTGCTAAGGGAAATATACAATGAATATATGAATTAATTAATTATATGAATGTACCTCTGAAGGTTCTGACTGTCTTCAGAAACGATTCGATGATATTTTGTTTTCATCTTCGCTCCATGTAATACCTAAAGGAAGTGTTCTTAATTGCAATACTGCTTTGTCCAAAAAGTAATTTTATTTGTTGTTTGTTGATTTTTAAATGTGATTTATGTGTTGGTACTTTTTGAACATCTCCAGCACATTTGAACAATACCGTGATAATACTGATAACCGTGATAATTTTGGTCACTATAATCGTGATAAGAAATTTTCATACCGTTACATCCTTAATCTTCAGATGTGCCATGTTTAAATAAGTTATATAGACCAATTTGGAGTAGACGTCACAGTTACACCACTTGCAGCTGCGCGCGCATAGTGGTGGCAGAAAAACACTGGGAACAAGTGGAGGAAAATGGGTAAAATCCATGGAATAAGAGAAAAAAATTATTGTTGTGCCTTTGGATGTCAGAATCGGAATGCAAATCATTTTTATATAACACTGTCGTCAAAGACGCCATTTGAAGCTAAACGCAGACGTTTAAACGGACAGACTATGGATGAAACCTGCTATGATTACCCTACTTTTAAAATATAAATTTGATTTAAATAATAGGTCCATATAATATTCATATAGGGGACATATTATATTAGCCCTACAATTTAAACATATACCATTTACCTATTTTATCTCACAATTCTGACTTTTTTTTTTTTTTTTTGCTAATGCAAGTTTATAACTTTATTCAAGTCAACAATTGCGAGTTTGTCAATTCTGAGGAAAAAAAGCCAGAAGTGTAGGATTATAAACTAAAAAGAAAGGATGACGAGTTGATTTTTCTTACCAGAATTGTGAGATATAATCTCGGAATTGCAAGAAAAGTGTCAAAATTTTGAAATATAAAAACTCAAAATTAAATTTTTATTATTTTATTCCATAGCTTGAATAGACTGCTATGTTAAAACTGTCATTTTCTGCCACCAGATAGGCTTCGCCCACAAAAATGTCATCACTGTAATTGGTCTATTCATCTTTAACATTCACTGAGGAACATTGAGGATTTAACACAAACACTGAGGAAAAAAAGGTTTATATGTTCTTTTTGTGTGAATGATAATAAGAGAAGGACATAATTTGATAACAGGAAGAGCTGACCAGTTTGGTTTGAAATGGTCCATTAAATCATAAATTGCGTTGAAGTATTGATGATAGTGCTGTATTTCATATTTAAAGGTGTAAACAAAATCGAAGTAACAATATTTGATGCTTTATGCTTTCAGAGGCCTAGAATTCCCTGAATGAAACATAAACCCATTTTCTTGCACTTTTATCTAATTTTGTTTATGGTTTTTGAGGTTGAAAGCATGTCGTACAACCTGCTCCTGTTAGCATCGGCCTACTTTGGCTTCCACCAAGTACTTCGCACCAAATGTACTCATGACTGTATCAATATTATTCACATTTAGCTTTGTTTTTCTGAGCTTCACACTAAGACCCCGCAGCCGTTTACCTGTTATCTGAGCGTATGTTTTCTCTGCATGCCGTCTGCTATAAAACACAGATGTTTGATAATGTAACAAGATGAGATTTCTAAGAACATCGGACTGTAAATCCGCTGTGGAAATGCATTTACGCTGTGTGCATTATTAAATAAACTTGTGCTACAGGCAGCCGAATGGTCACGGGGGGGAAAAGCTGCTGCTTCTCGCATCTAATGAGAAACCCAAGACACATTTTTACCTGCTACGACATTCCCCTTCCAAATAACAATCGTTCAAACTGTCTGGCTTCACATCCGGAGATGATTTCTCAGAGTAATGCATTTAAATGTCATGTGCAGCTGTAGTGACAGGAAGAGCTCTAATGATAGAATCGCACGAGATTTGCATCCAGAACAGCCATTGCATGCTTTAAAGTCAATGTGAAATTAAAATTTACCCTATTTACTTTTTTAATGAATGCCTCTGGCCTTATTGTGCATGATTCATTAGTGCACATTATTTTAGTAAATCTTCATAATTTTCTCTGCTGATGTAATCAAGGCTGCTGTGTGGATGGGGGGGACAAATGTAACAAATAATATCATAGCCCACTTTTTTGCAATCCTATTAAATCCTAATGGATCAAGCACCAACGTTGCCTTATTTCCACGAAAAGGCACTCGCAACTTATTTTATTTACGTAATATGACATATTTCAGTGATACCGATTAAAAAATGGATGGCAGGCGTTATTGATTAGATTATTAAAAATGTGTGTTTCTTATGGTTTCATATGTGAACGTTCAATGAACATCCCTACATTTCTAAATCGTAAATCATTATTTGTTATTATTAAGAGGGATACTGTATATCTGTACCATTTAATTTATCTGCTCATATTTATTGGTCAATATTTGATATATATTTAATTGTACATGCTAATGTTACTTTTGCCCCATTTAATTTAAGTAACAAGTTACTTAAAAAATGTTATTCATTTTTTTGTGCTGTATATTATAATGTTGTGATGCATTCACTTTTATAATTTAAAAATGATTGGTTTTAGTTTATTAAAGACCAAAGAGTATAGACTTTGAATATTTAATATGTTTATTAAACAGTTATCGGCTTTACAATAAAATTATTTTGTATCAACCAGAATTTTAATAAAATAATGTGCAACAATGTGTAAGCAGAAGTAAATATGGTTAATTTTTATTTAATTTGAATGTGATTTTAAACTCAAAATTTACAGAGTATTTGAAATTACCAAATCATCTGACATATTTTCAGAGTAAAATCAGAAATGTAATAAATATAAAATATATTATAATACATACAATATATATAGAGAGAGCAGGATGCATCCCAAATAAGCCAAGACTATGAAGAACTTGATAGTGCTATTATTACTACTTCAAAACAGACCCTTTTAGGGCCAACTTCACAATTACGTCACTGCACTAACTGGAGGCAAAACAAAGGGGAAACTGGAGGCGGCCAATTCAAACCAGCACAGATTCGGCTACATAAGGAGATTAAAATACCGTCTTATTGTGATGTTGGGTGCCAGAATCGACGTAGTAGAGGCTGCAATTTAAAATTTTAAAGCATACCTGCTGCCACCGCCAGACAAAAAAACGAAAACAGCTGTGGTTAAATGCGATAAAACGAGTGGATTGGACAGAAACGATAGTCAAAAATGCTTGCGTTTGCAGCGCACACTTCTTGTCAGAAAAGGTTAAATAAAGTATTGTCTTTTGTTGATATGTATTATGGTATGTGTTACGCGTCTAAAGATTTCTTATGCATCTCACGACTATGACAATTTTTTTGTGTTTTGGCCCAGTTCACTCTCATGTAGCTGTAAAAATAGTAAAAAAAAACAACAAACTTCATAGCTAGCTGTTACGGAGCCGACGAGACGAGAGGCATGCGGATCCATTTGCAAAGCTTTATTCTTAAACATGGTCAAAACAGGCAAGGGTCAGACAATGGCACACAGGTGTATCGAGGGCAAGACAAGAGTAATCCAAAGCGGGCGTGGTCGATCGGCGGCTAACAGTATCCAGAGGGGTTGACAAGAGGGGTAATCCGATAACATGAGCAATAGTCCAGGCAAGGTGCAAACACAGTCCGAACGGCAAGACGAAAGGGATAATCCAAGTTCATGGACCGAATTCGTGACACTAGCGTTAGTGAAGCGGTCAGGGGAATCTTTTTTGCCTCCACCTAAGCTCCGCCTACAGAAAACAATGTTTACTAACAGAAAAAGGGTCTATAATAATTGATATTGATTAATTAAAAAAAAAATATATATATATAAAATAATAATACTATTAATATTACATTTAGTTATTATTTTTATAATTATTATTTTAAAAATAAGTTTATTTATTTTATATTTGATGTAGTTTGAAATAGATTTGATTTGATTGGACCATGAGAGATAGGTATAACATGGCAGACTTTAGTAAGGTGGTTGGATAAATTCAAAATTACGATTGTAAATTGGATCAAATTTGAATATCCTCATAAGATCAGGGGCGTCGCTAGTGGGGGGAAAAGAGTGACAGAGTGCATAGGGCCCAGAGTTCTGGGCGGCCCGTAATCGCCTACTGGCCATAAGGAACACCGGGACATTCCATTCAATTAGTGGGCCGATGGCCGAAACGAGGGGAGACCTCCCCGATATTAGACGCTGTTTGTAAATTACAGCGCATGCGAAACCGCATGAAGCAAATACTCCAAAAGTGTGAAGCAGCGCGACTTGGTGCATCCACCAGCCGCGCGTCAAAGCAGAGCGGGATCAATTTCAATTTTCAATTTATTTATAAAGCACAACTAAACACAACTACCGTTGACCAGTGTGCCGTACAAAGTGAGTAACCACAGACAAAATTAAAAACAAAGACAAGGTCACAAATAAAACGGCAAGACACAGGGCAGAGCAAATGCAAATCACGAATAATAAGCCATATCAAATAAAAATGTTTTTAACCTGTATTTAAAAATGGATAGTGTAGGGGCAGTTCTGATTTCTGTAGGAAGATTATTCCAAAGTCTCGGAGCAGCTCCGGCGAATGCTCGATCACCCCTAGACTTGAGTCTGGTTCTAGGAACCACTAAGAGCCTTAAGTTGGCAGACCTGAAAGCTCTTGCAGGTTGGTGAACTATCAACAGGTCCGAGAGGTAAGAAGGTGCTAAACCATTTAAAGACTTAAAAACCAATAAGAGCACTTTAAAATGAATCCTGTAGCGCACAGATAACCAATGTAATGACTGCAGGACAGGGGTAATATGCTCATGCTTTCGAGCTCCCGTCTGGACTCTGGCAGCCACATTTTGAACCATCTGAAGGCGGTTTAAGGAGGATTGACTGATCCCCACATAAAGAGAGTTACAATAATCAAGCCTCGTGGTGATAAAAGCATGGATTACTCTTTCAAAATTAGTAAAAGAAAGAAAGGACTTCATTTTTACCAGGGTTCGCAACTGATAGAAGCTTGACTTCACAACTTGATTGACTTGTCTATCAAGCTTTAAGGCACTGATCAGTCTCCCGTACAGTGCTGACGAATGTGCGCCGTGCTTCTGCCACGATTTATAAGAGATAAACAGCGCAAGTCGCTTGATCCATTCAGATGTGACACAGAATTGTTATACAGTCGTGTGATATGAGAACATTAAAGGTTCTTTAGTGATGCTGGCTGAAAACAGCCAAGACAATGACGTATATTGGAAAACGCCAATAGGCTTGTCAATTCAGCACCATAGTCATTTAACTAGTTATTAACACTGTACAAATAGCCTATGTGTTGGCAGAAATGTATTTATATCATAAATGTTACTGCTATTACATATTGGGGAATGTTTACATTTTATAGAAGGTGTTTTGTAGTTTCTTCATGTTTAGTTTTTTTAACTACAAATTTTATAGTTTACTATTACTTATTATTTATTTTAAAAACCATATAACCATGGTAATGAGGACCATGGTTTTACTTCTTGTCCACCATCCTACTAATACTATAGTCAGCTAAACTCTGGATTCTAAGCAAGAACTTCTTTCTTTTTAGATGTTTATTTCTAATGAACTTTAATTGAAGTAAAATGTTAATTCAATAAGGGCCTGATTAAAGATAAATATCAGTGTCTTATATAAATTAGGTGTTTATTATTTACAAATAATAAAGTTCTTAAAGGGAGATTCACCCAAAAATGAAAATCATGTCATCATTTACTCAACATCATGCCATTCCAAACCTGTATGAATTTCTTCTGTGGAACATAATTTGAGAAATTCAAGGGTAACCAAAAATGGTTTGGTAACATTCTACAAAATCTTCTTTTGTGTTCAACATAGGAAAGTCGTTTGGAACGGCATGAGGGTGAGGAAATTATGACAGAATTTATTAGCAGTAACTTTCCAGCAGTCTAGCTCAAAATCAATGCTTTACTGTCAAATGCTTTTATATGTGACAAAAATGCATTATTAAGTTTGCTGCATTTGTCGTGAATTCAGTAATATCTATCACTATTCGTTTCTGTCCTGTTTTATGTATTTTTTGATTTACTCCAATTGAAGGCCCTATGACCCATCAAAACATTCAAGGGGGAATTTGTGGGCCGGATGGGCTCGATTTGTCCAGTCCAGGGGTTAAAAAACAGTACTAAGTAAAAAAAAAAGTAAAAAAACAGTAAAAACCTTTACTACCCCCCCACCCCACGTGATTTTGAGGGGGCCCCATAGCAAATTCAGTGCACAGGGCCCAGAAATCCTAGCGACGGCCCTGCATAAGATACTAGCATGCAGCTCACTTCTTAGCATATATGGGTTTCCCAAATATGTGCGTGTGCATGTAAAGCCATGCAGAATAAAGATGACGCGTCTCGTTGTGTGATGTTGCAGTTCTTTGCTTTCTTGTGTGGAACCAAAGCAGATGTTTGCCGCTGGGCTTTCTGGATCTAAACCATCATCAGCAATTTCACACACACAAAAATCCCGTAAAAAACAACAGGAGACAGACTGCGCTTGCTAAATCGCCTCTTCCTCAAACGAGCCTCGCAGTTATGAATTCACACCTCAATGTGTGAGAAGTGTTTCAGTGTCAGCGCAGAAGAGGAAACAGAAAGTGCCTGTGATTACTAGAAAACAGCTGCCAAAACTCTCAGACAATGATTTCTGTCAGGAAAAGACGGTTACAAAAATGGGAAAGCAGCTTTTAACTGTCAGTGTTAAACACACACACACACAGAATTGTTATACAGTCGTGTGATATGAGTATAGTGATGCTGGCTGAAAACAGCCACGACAATGAGGTATATTGGAAAATGCCAATAGGCTTGTTAATTCAGCACCATAGTAATTGAACTTGAAGTTATTAACACTGTACAAATAGTCTATGTGTTGGCAGAAATGTATTTATTATAAATGTTACTGCTATTACATATTGGGGAATATTTAAAATAGCTGCCAAAACCCTCAGACAATGATTTCTGTCAGGAGAAGACACTAGGGTTACAAAAATGGGAATGCACCTTTTAACTGTCAGTGTTAAAAACACACACACACACACACACACACACACACACACACACACACACACGCGCGCACACACACACACAGTTGCAGTGCTTCTTTGCTTTGCTGCTGACAGGCTTGTGATTCAGACAGCTGCTGAATAATGTCAGCAGGAACATTTAAACCATCTGACCCTTCCCTTCGGCTACTGGGATAGAAGCGTAAACCGAAAACAAACAGACCAGGAGCAGGCTTTCTGTGCATGTGCAGTTTCATCGCGCTGATTTCAACAAATGCCAGCAGGTTGCGTTGCATAAAAACACTGGTGAAGCAGCATCGGTGCGAATGGCTTGGCGTGCGTTCAGCGGAGAGGGACGGTATTCTGGGAGCAGATGGAGAGAGTTTGGGCTGGTCTTCCCGTGGGTGGAGTCGCTCGGCGGTGCTGTCGTGTGACCACATTACAAAACCGGTGGCCATTTTTAGAGCCGCTACATGTCACAGATGAGAGTAGTTTACCGTCAGACCCAAATCGTGAGTCAAAAACTGTAGTTAACTCTAGGATTGGCCGATATGATGCTTGATAGTGTGTGACGGTAGAAATTAGTCTGTGGGTAGAGATATTGTGATACTGTTTATACCGTGGTAAATATATTTGAGCGGCTATTAATGTGTAGGCCAGTTTGCATGTGAAAGCGACATGGTAACATGGAGTATTACAACTCAAGACAAGGAAGAACTTGTTATTGTTAATATTAACAATAATTATAATAATTACAAAATCTTAATATCTTTCAATTAAAATTTTTTTTTTGGTTAATGTTATATAATGTTATATTTATATGATTAATATTACATTAATTATTATTAATTTAATTTATTATTAAAATGTAATTTTATAAATGATTTTATATTTATTTTTGATCTAATATTAAATAATACCTTTATATTTAAAATATTATTTTATATTATCTTTACTGTTTTGCATTTTTTCCCACTGTAACTCAAGGCAGGGAATAACTTATTTTTTATTGTTATTATTATTAATATTTAAAAATATTAATATTATTACATTTATAATACTTTTTTAATTAATATTTAATTAATTTTACTTCATAAAATTACATCAATCTTGTTAATAATAATGATGATGATGATGATGATTATCATTATTATACAATTATATATAATGATTATTATTTTTAAAAATTAATAACATTACTAATTGTATATAAATATATATATATATATATATATAAATTAAGTAATAATATTAAAATTAAATCTTGTTAATATGTTAAAATAATAATAATTCCATTAAATAGTATTGTTTTTATTATTTTATGTTATTTATTATTGTTTTAAGAAATATTAATATTTTTTACATTTAAAATATTTGTATATTTGATATAATATTAAATAATATATTTAACATAACTATTCAATATAAATAAATAAAATATTTACATTATTAATTTATATTACTTTAACTGTTTTGAGTCATTTTTTCCTATAAGTAAAATGTAAAAATAAAGCTTTTTTTCACTGATGCCAAACTTTTATATTTTGGTTTGTGTCCATCAGTTAAAAAGAGATATTCATTTATCAAGTATTTAATTTACTAGATTATTAAAAAATGTGCATTACAACTATAACCAAAAAAATAAATAAATCTGTATCGTGATTTGCTGTAAAATTACCCAAACTGTGATATTTTGGTCACATTGCCTTCTCTTATTTAAGTAAAGTTGAAGATCCTGATCCAGTCAAACAGAATGGCAGATGAACATCCACACTGTAAAAAAAATTGCGTAAAATTTACGGTAAAAAAACGGCAGCTGTGGTTGCCGGAATTTTACCGTAAAAAATATGGTAGCAACGTTTTAGGTTTTACGGTTTGAACTTAAATTTACAGTTAAATACCGTAATTTCATTAACTGATATAATGTTAATATGCCAACCTATTGAAGTACTGAAATCTCTTTTGTACCTTTGTAAAACACTGATAACCACCAAATGCAGGTGGTGATGAGAAAGTCACATGATGAACCAAAGCCCATCACAAGCAGCTTTTAAATAATAACATATATAGAAGGTGCACAGCATCATTCACACAAACACTAAACACCATCATGGTAACACACATGAAACTGAAATAATGCAATAAACATTAATTTAACAACATTAGGTGTAACATACAACCCTAATATACAAAACTGATAAGAAAAAACTAAGAAGAAACAGTTATTTCAACAAAAAAACATCAAATTTGAAATGTAATGCAGAGAACTCTGGGAACGTCAATTTACGGTTATTCACTGTAAATTATACAGTCTTTTTCACGTCCAAAAACGGTATACTACCGTAAAATTAATGTCCAATACAGTTTTTCACCGTATATAGTAGGGGAATTTACCGTTAACCATTTAACAGGTTTTTACTGTAGCAATTTTACATTCTTTTACCGTTAAATTCACGGTCATTTTTTACAGTGCACATGTTCTTCTCCAGAAGATCAGCATGGCCTGGAAACCGTCCGTCAAAAGTTCTGCTGCCGTAACATTTAGCTCCAGCGTGCCCGTGTTGGCGCATTAAACTTCCAGACACATACATATCATGAAAGGCTGTCTCTGTCTCTTGCATTTTATCCTGGTAAACCAGCGCCTGAATCTTTGATGATCAAAAAAGAGCAACAAAACATCGGAATGGCAAGCGTGGTATCTCCGAGCAGCAGAGCAGACTTCCGCGCATGCAGGTGAAGGAGAATTATATCCCGCTGCTCATGAAAGCACGCTGAAAGAGCACTGGATAGAAAACGAGTTGATTAACTAAACGTAGTGATGCTAATAGCTTCGCTAGTCTAAAGGCCCATTTACACCAAGAACAATAATGATAACTATATTAGCATTAACACTGACACACGATAACGCTCTGTTTATTATAATCATGTGTCATCTGCTTTAAATGCTCGAGCTATTTGAAGCAGGATGGATTTTGATTGGCTGTCAATGTTTAAAAAAATGTCTTATTGGAATGTATTATTTCTGAAAACGTTCTGGACGCGCATCTAGCATTTTTTTTAAATGTTACTGCTGGTTTATAACATTCAAGAGTAACATTCTCATAATGTTTGGAAAATGCTCAAATAGAATGTTCCAAATTAAAAAAAGGTTTTAAAACGTTTAAAAAACGGCATTTTGGATGTTTTGAATGGTTTTAGGAGGTCAATGAGAAATAAAATAGAGAAAGCTCTCGAAACTACAGTGATTCCTACATATGAATGCGCAGACAAGACAACATCAACGCTAACATGACGCTGTTAACAGTTGGATAAAAGTGGAAGTGTCGCAGCAATCTGTTGAGATCTTTTACAGATTCACTTTCACAGCTTGGGAAAACAACCCATTATAATATGCACGAGTCCCTCGTCTCTGTTTAACCTGGGTAGTAACCCAACCGCTGTGTCAAAACAACCAAATTGCTGGGTTTGTCCCTATTTTACCCAGCACTGGGTTGTATTTAACCCAGCATTTTTTAGAGTGTAATGTTTTTTTTTAAACCTGGCAGACATAGCATGTCTAGGAATGTATTTGTACACAGCTCTTAGCGATAGAAGACGTTTGGCCGTAATTTGACAGGATTGTTTGAGTAGAATCAGGAAATAATTGTAAAGTAATTAATTATTTTAATACAATTGTCATAATTTTAATATCCATTTTGAAAATATGTTTTATTTTAATTTATGTTTTAATAAATATGTAACTTTTATTAGTTTTTTAGTACATTTCTTTTGAGATGTAATTATTTTTATTTCAGCTTTAGTTGATTTGACACGAATTTAATAAAAACTTAAAATAGCTCATTTTATTTCAAGTAGTTGTCAAGGCAACATTTGTAATTTTCATTTGAATTTTTTACATTAACTTTTTTGTCGCAATTCATTCAATCTCATGTAAGAATAATATCCAATCAATTTTTACAGTTTTATAAACACACCTATAGTATTTATTAAAATGTATAATTAGCTTTTATTTTTATATTTTAAGTTTAATAATACAATAATAGGAGAACAGGGTTATTTTACTATTATGTATAGACTATGCCATTTATTTATATTTTGAAAAAGCTGTTAACTTTTTTAATATTTCATTTCAGTTTTTATTTACATTTTTTGTTGCTTTATATTTCTTTTTAGCTGTAATTAATTTTTTATTTCAGTTGTAAGTAATTTTAGATTAACTTAACAAAAACTTAAAGTAGCTTATTTTATTTTAGGTAGTTGTCAAGGCAACATTTGTAGTTTTTAAATGTACTTTTTTCCCCAGCTAATATTTTGATTTTATTTCAGCTTTATTTCAATTAACAAAAAAGGTTTTATATATATATATATATATATATATATATATATATATATATATATATATATATATATATATATATATATATATATAAACAATAACAACACTGCTGGAGAGAAGGAAACAGACTCAAAAACCTCAAACTATGATTTTTGTTCAGGATTTTTAATCAGGCACCAAACAAAATACCCAAAACACTACTTCCAGTAGATGGAGTGACTTTTGCATGTCAAATTTGGCAGATTTCAGCAGCGATTCTGAGCAAATAACAAATATGTGATCTCATGACTCAATCTCAAGAAAGCTGAGGCCTACAGAACACAAACTAAACCTCTAAACACACAAAAACTATGTTTTCTTATTGACAGATCTTCAGCGTTTGTCTCAATCGTATCAGCAGAACCGCACTCATATTTCCCATCTTCATCCTGGTCTCTATGTGAACTGCAGGCATTGTTATCTTCATCTCTACAGCAACACGAGACAAGCGGCCAACTGAGTCTAGCTCACGGTGCGCAGGGCCAAATCAGCGACTGACAGCATTATTATTTGTTCGATGGGGTTGCTCTTTTCTCTAAACGGGAAAAAACAGCATTCTCCTTTCCGCTGGGAAGTAGAAATTTGGAAGAAAATGCGATCTGAAAGCCTCGTCTGGCTATTGTTCAGCGTCCTTGGTGGATGTGGTTTTAAAACACGGCGGGGGAATTTGTGATTCTGCCTGCTGATATTTTCAGCATCCCGAGACTCCAGGAACACTCATTTTAATTTCTTTTTAATGGTGGTTATTGTCATTGTGAAGGTCGCTGACATTTGCTTCACCTGCTTCTGAGACGCTTCTGTCAGCTGGAGGCTGTAATCGCCTGTGACAACAGTTTTGCACAGAAAACACTTGCGTGTGTGTGTGTGTGTGTACAATTAAGTGATTGAGACCCCCAGCAGATGGACTTCTGGGACCTGCGGTTGTGTTTTTCGTCCTCCAGGAAAAGGTCAGGCGTGGGATACTTCCACAAGACGATAAGAAAATCCTACATTGCACAAACATTAGATGTCTGTTTACTTATGCATGTGTTTTGAGATATGAAGGCAGGAGTTTTGGAGGTTTATCCATTGGAGGATGCTGATAAAGTGGATTTGAATGGGAATCAGGTATAAGATTCCTTAAGAAACACATTAGTGGACATTTCTGATTACATGTTAATGGAAAATCAACATAAATATGTCCTGAAGGGTCAGTAAAAGTTATAAAAGTCCTCTTCTTCGCAAATCCCTACTTTATCTAAAGCCCTACTTTAAATCTATGAAGGATCTTATGTTTGGATAAATACAATTTTACAAAAATATCTAAATACCATGTTACTGTAATTTAACTTTTTCAAAAAAAAAATAAAAATAAATAAATAATGCAATGTTACAATTCATTCCATTTTTTTTACAGATTTATGAGCACACATGTAATATTTATTAATATTTTGAATTAGCTTATCTTTTTAATTTTTATGTTATAGTAACATAAGTAAGTTTATAGTTTTTTTTATCTAAAAGTAGTAGTTTTAGCATTTTTTAATTTATCAGTATTTTAAATATTTCTGTTTATATGTTATATTTATTTATATTTGAGATAGATTTTTTTTGTTTTACAATTTTGTGAGCACATTTTTACTGAAAATCACAATTTTTTCTTAAATATTTTGTCTAATTAATGAGATATAATCTTCTAAACTCCTTTAAATTACTAAGATTTTATTTAGATAAAACAATATAGGCCTATATTTATAAAAAAAAAAAATAAAAAAAAATATATATATATTCATTTATTTGTTTTTGTCTGTACAACTAAATTCAGTAGGGTGTGTGTGCCCACTGACTTTAATAATATGGACAAAAGACATAAATTAGAGAAAAAATGTGTTTAATGTTCAACAGATGAAAGTAAGTCACATAGGTTTGAGTGAGTGAATGACAGAACTTACCCTACTTAAACTGATGCAACTAGTACTCTCGCTGACAGGTGGTGGGGGAAGAATCAAACTTGTTTTGGACCCAGCAATCGAAGCCCATTCTGTTTAGATCCTCTGATGTTTCCGGCTGCCTGGGATGAACCGGTGTGCCTGTCCATCGGGGAGTTTCTGCTTTGATGCTCGGACATTAAACAGGACGTCTGTCAGGAGGTGTTTCGCTGCGTTTGGCGGATAGCTGGGTAAATCTGCGTGTCCTCTGCTTGAGTGGACTTCTCTTTATGTGAGACGGACAGACAGCAGGCCGACAGAAACACGCGTCCATTCTCATCGCTCGGCCTGAAACGAAAGATAGTTTGGGGGCCTTTGATGTCATTCTGTGGGCTGTGATCTCTTTTGCTTAATTAAGACACAGTGTTTGGTCTTTATACAGCGGACGAGAGTGAACCTGTGCCGGCAGGTATTCATAATCACATCTGGAATGAACTGGTGGCTGGAGATCTGAGGCCTTTTCAGATCTGCGTCCGTTTGACTTTAAAGTTTGGTTCCAGTCAGCTGGTCATTACCGCTAAATAACCCTGACACACACACACACACACACACCCACGCACACACAGATCTGGTCAGCTATCCTTGTGGGGACTCTCCATAAGCGTAATGGTTTTTATACTGTACAGACAGTATATTCTATTGCCCTACACCAACCCTACCCCTAAACCTACCCCTCACAGGAAACTTTCTGCATTTTTAGATTTTCAAAAAACTTAATTCTGTATGATTTATAAGTTTTTGTACATAAATATGTTTATATACTTTAAAAAATTATTTTTTTTTTTTTACATTTTTATATTGCTTATGTGTGTGTGTGTGTTTTATATTATTTATTATTCATAATTTAAAGCTAAACTCCCACACATATTTACATTTATTATATACATTAAAAATTATATTTTAGTTGAATATAATTTATATACAATGCAATATTAGTATAACTGTTTTAGCTTTAGCAGTGATATTGAAATATGTATTCATAAAATAGACTTCTCTTTGATCTTTAAAATGTTTTATGATTTATAGTATTCCAATATTTATTCTCATGGATTACTGATTATTGATGTGCACATAGAAATAATATTTTTCATTAATATTACAAATTAATATTAATCACAAATTTTGTGCATCATTTTTTTCATTTATATAATATTTTTTTTTTACATGTAAAATTACATTTTATATAATTTTTATATAAAAATATATTTTATATGTATATAATTATACAGTTTTTTTGTATTTTATTATATACATATTTTTTATTGTTTTTGTATTTGTTTGTTTTATATGTACAATATAAAATATACAAATGCAAAATACAGTTTTTTATTTTGCTATATTATATTCATAATTTGAATTGTTTTTGTATTTGTATATTTCATATACAAATGGGTACCTGTGCCTTGGAATATAATATTCATCTCTTATAATTTTGCAAATTGCAGAAGGACACAAGTAAACTAGTGAAGTAAACAATAGTTTCCTGTCTGGCACCTTCCTGGCTAGTCCTCACAGCTGACAAATACAGTACACAGCGTTTACATCTGCAGTAAACTGTGATGGCACAAATTTATCACACTTTAGAACCACATGTTTCAATGTGAAAACAGACCTGCGGCAGAAAGGCCTAAACCGAGCAATCAAGCTAAATGTGAAAGCAGCCAGAAACTACATGACCTGTTGAGAGGAAACACCTTTCAGGAGCGCAGTATTGATCAGCTGGGGAATCTCATTCGGATCGCAACATCTAAATGACTGAGATGCAGCAGAGTGAAGGACACAGCTTGTGTGTATGTGTGTTTCATCTGTCACTTCTCTGTTAGGTAAAGGCTATGAGGGGTCAGACACACGCAGTGGTCAGCCGGCAGCAGGAACAGAAGCATTGCTGTGTGTCTCCATCCATCTATCCATCAATCAATCAGTCGCTCGCGGCATGAGGTCACAGGTCACCGGGTCACGGCGGGCCGTTAAGCTTCATTACACTGTCATCTACCTGTGTGCTGCCCTGGAACACAGGAAACTGCCTCTACGGAATCACGCTGCCACTTCCTGCCTGCACCGACATCACCTCCAGAACTCCAGAGGGTGCTGTTTAGAACGTGATGCAAACACCTGACTTTATTCTGGTATGTAATGCCCACTTCTTACAATCCAATAAATTACCAACAGAAATAATCAAGTCCCATTCTATGCTTTTCTCATTGAATAACACATTTTTATAAGAAATGGCACATTGTGTTTTATGTTGAGTATATACACTACTGTTCTAAAAATTTCCCCATGCTCACAGAGGCTGCATTTATTTGATCAGAAATACAGTAAAAACAGTAAAATTGTGAAATATTATTACAATTTAAAATAGCTGTTTTCTATTGTAATATATTTTAAAATGTAATTTATTCCTGTGATCAAAGCTGAATTTTCAGCATCATTACTCCAGTCTTCAGTGTCACATGATCCTTCAGAAATCATTCTAATATGCTGATTTGCTGCTTAAGAAACATTTCTGATTATTAATGATGAAAACAGTTGCGCTTAATATTTTTGTGATACATTTTATTCCCAGGATTCTTTGATGAACAGAAAGATGAACAGCATTCATTTGAATTATAAACATTTTGATCAATTTAATGTCTGTGCTAAAGTTGAAAAGCGAGGACGGTAAAGGCGAATGCGGGAGGGCAGCAACAGATTCCCCGAGGACTTTCCGCTGGGTTTAACCCACTGAGGCAGAACCGAATGGACAGCTCCGGTTAAATAAGAACTAATTTACTTTTCCTTCCCACTCTAGGGATGGATCCGAGTCATCCGACCACAATAGCAGATATCCTTGTTTGCTTGCTGCAGTCAGACACAAAGAACATGTATACGCCCAATTTAAATAGATAAAACAAGTCCGCTGGAAAAACAAGGTTAAAGGACTGTTCACACCAAGAACGATAACTATAACGATAACTATAGTAGCGTCCGTACCAATGCAAATTTATTTTTGGCAGTTACGTCGTCAGCCCCTTTTTGCACTTTTTTCATCGCAGTTGAAACGTGAGAAATAAAGTCAGAAATGTGAAATAAAAAGCTGCAATTACCTTTTTTGTTTTTTATTCAGTGACGGAAAAAAAAACGGAATTGCAAGAAATGTAGAATTGCAAGAAAAAACTCAGAATTGGGAAATGTAAACAGAATTTGAGATGTAAACTTTTATGAGTTTATATCTTGCAATTTTGTCTTTTTCTCGCAATTCTAATTTTATGTCACAATTTAGTTTTTTCTCTCACAATTCTGAGTTTATATCTTACAATTCTGAGATTATATTTTGCAATTCAGAGTTACTATCTCACAATTTTGTCTTTTTCTCTCGCAATTCTGAGTTTATATCTTGCAATTCTAAGTTTATATCTCACAATTTTGTCTTTTTCTCATAACTAATTTTATATCTCGCAATTCTGCCTTTTCTTGCAATCTTACAATTCAAATTTTATATCTCACAACTGTCTTTATTGCAATTCTAATTTTAAATCTCACAATTCTGCCTTTTTCTTGCAATTCTACCTTTTTCTTGCAATTCTGAGTTTATATCTCACAATTTAGTTTTTTCCTCGCAATTCAAATTTTATATCTCGCAATTCTGTCTTTTTTCTTGCAATTCTGAGTTTATATCTTGCAATTCTGTTTTTTTTTATTCAGAGTTACTATCTTGCAATTTTGTTTTTTACTCGCGATTCTAATTTTGTCACAATTTAGTTTTTTTTTCTCACAATTCTGAGTTTATATCTCACAATTCTGAGATTATATTTTGCAATTCAGAGTTACTATCGTGCAATTTTGTCTTTTTCTTGAAATTCAAATTTTATATCTCACAATTTAGTTTTTTCTCTTTCGTAATTCTGAGTTTATATCTTGCAATTCTAAGTTTATATCTCACAATTTTGTCTTTTTCTCATAACTAATTTTATATCTCGCAATTCTGCCTTTTTCTTGCAATCTTACAATTCAAATTTTATGTCTCACAATTGTCTTTTTCTTGCAATTCTAATTTAAAATCTCACAATTCTGCCTTTTTCTTGCAATTCTGAATTTATTTCTTGCAATTCAGAGTTTATATCTCACAATTTAGTTTTTTCCTCGCAATTCTGAGTTTATCTTGCAATTCGTTTTTTTTTTAATTCAGAGTTACTATCTTGCAATTTTGTTTTTTACTCGCAATTCTAATTTTGTCACAATTTTTTTTCCTCACAATTCTGAGTTTATATCTTACAATTCTGAGATTATATTTTGCAATTCAGAGTTACTATCGTGCAATTTTGTCTTTTTCTTGAAATTCTAATTTTATATCTCACAATTTTGTCTTTTCTTTATCGCAATTCTGAGTTTATATCTTGAAATTCTAAGTTTATATCTCACAATTTTGTCTTTTTCTCATAACTAATTTTATATCTCGCAATTCTGCCTTTTTCTTGCAATCTTACAATTCAGAGTTTATGTCTCACAATTGTCTTTTTCTTGCAATTCTAATTTTAAATCTCACAATTCTGAGTTTATATCTTGCAATTCTGTCTTTTTTTCAATTCAGAGTTACTATCTTGCAATTCTGTCTTTTACTCACAATTCTAATTTGATGTCACAATTTTGTTTTTTCTCTCTCAATTCTGAGTTTATATCTCACAATTTTGACTTTTTTTCTCACAATTCAGAAGAAAGTCTGAGATATAACATCAGAATTCCGAGATATAAACGGCCAATTCTGAGACGAAAAGTCAGAATAGTGAAATATAAACTCACAATTGTGAGAAATAAAGTCAGAATTGTGAGAAACAAAGAAACTGTGAAGGAAACAAAGAAACTGAAATGCGAGAAGTTAAAAAAAAGTCCGAATTCCAAGAAAGAAAGCCTGAATTTTGAGATATAAAAGAGAAACATTTCCGATTTGTGAAATAAAAAGTTGCCATTACCTTTTTTATTAATTTTTTTATTCCATGGTGATAATGGGATTCCATAGAATTCTAATTGACTCTCATTGTTTTTATCATTCATCACTTGGAAATATGATTCCACCAATATCGTTTCTCTTTGTCTTTATCATTAAAGTTGTAGTGAGCACCAGTTTGAATTGGCTTGTATTCCAATATTTCTAATATAAATGTGTTTGTAACTTATTCTGGAGATTAAATTTACCCTTCATTTTAGGTTGGTATTCCTCCAGTGCATGAGAGCAGGCTATTTGTTTACCAGCGGTCATTACAGCATCTCGTCTCTCTGCTGATATCCTCCGCTCTCCCCGCTGAGGCCTGGAGGAAAAACACTTATCTACGGAGGGAAATGTCAACCTGCGGCTGAGAATATACAGCCTAATCAGAAAATGATCAGGTATGAGTATGTTCAGGTGCGGTGGATGGAAACAGGTTATTACACTGAGGGGTTACTGAACCAACATGTCTGATAACATTTGAGTCTGATGCAAAACCAAACAGAAACTGGGTCAGGTGTTTTTAATGGGCCCTTCCTATTATGCAGTACCTTTTGAAATGATAAGAAATTGAATGTGTTGTGTTTTAAGAACTTATTGGGCTTTTCAGAATGACGGTATGTTCTGCTCAAGTTTGTGCACTTCGGCTATTCAGTTATTTTTTGTCGTTTAAAACCAAAGTTATTATAGTTTACTAAACTAAAACTGGACTAATATTGAAACATTTTAATTACGTGAAATCAAATAAATCTAAATAAAATCTAAATTTTTTTTAATTTTATTTCAGCTAGTTTCCAAGGCAACATTTCTCATTTTATTTAGTTTAACATGATGCAGTAAAATAATACAAAATAAAAAAATTAATACAATGCAATAAAATAAATACAATAAAAAAACAAAACAAAACAAAACTCCTAAAACATTTTTTTTGGGAAGAAAATAACATTTTCACATTTAAGTACAAAAAGAAAATAAAAAAAAATAAAGAGATTATATTTCATCTAATTGATTTAGACATATATGATGAGAACGTGATGTACTGCATGACATGTCAGAGTTTGACTCATACCAGTTTCTTTTTTTCAGCTCCATTAAATTAAAAGGACTTTAAATATAATAAATAAATAAGAGGGTTTTAAAATTCATGTTCATTTCAGGACACCCTCGGGAACAATTACCCACACTGTAGCAGTCAGAACATTTACATTTCCTCATTAATACTGATTAATACAGCTCAGATTGGAATTTTTTGGTTCAGGTCAGTTTCACTCCACAGATATTTCATTCTTGTATAACTGTATTGAACAACTTACAATTATGTCCCAGCTTTAAAGAGATCAAAAGCCTGCATTTTTGTCTTCTCTTCGTAAATGTCTTAAATAACTTCCGAAGACTTAGAAAACAGTGCTGTATAGAGTCACATTTAATGGAGCTTGACAAATGCAAGTTTTGAAGACATGGGGTAATGAAATAACAGAATAGTCATTTTTGAGTGAATATTCCTTTAAACTGAATTATGATTAAGGTTTAGGGTTATTTTATTTCATTTGACTTTTTATTTATATTTGACTCTAGTCTCTTAATAATGTTAATAATTATAATTTTTATGTAATTGTTATATTCTAATTGTGTGTGTATTAGTGTTATCAAATCAATTAATTGCGATTAATCACATCCAAAATAAAAGTCTGTGCTTACATAATATATGTGTGTGCACTGTGTATATTTATAAATATACACACATGATACATGTATATATGAAATAAATGTGTAGTATTTATTTATATTTATGTGTAATATAAATCATATATAAATATGAATATGTATAGACATGTCATTATTTTTTAAATATATACATGTATGTGTGTGTGTTTATATATACATATAAATATACACAGTACACACACATATTGTAATCACAAATTTGGATGCAATACCAAATTAAAATAATAATAATCATTATTTCACTATATTCTGTCATTTAATTATTTACATATTTATTTATTCATGCACATCAGCCAAACGTGATACTTAATTTATTATATACATTATTAGTGGTCAGACTTAATATATATATATTTTATATGTACTTTATTTTGTCGATAATAAGTACTTTATATTTAATTGTTATATTCATTTTTTTATTTTATAGAAATATATTATTTTTTATTTATATTTATTTAATTTATTAATATATATGATAGTATTAAATATAAGTTAAATTTTTTACTAAATTCTGTTAATATTTATTATTTTCATTTAATTGTTAGATTTTTTTATTTAAATATGTTATTTTAATTTTACTATATTCTGTTATTATATTTTTATTTATATATCTTTGTGTGTGTGTGTGTGTGTGTGTGTATAAACTTTATTCTGGTACTATTTATTTATTTTTCCTTTCATATCAAGCAATACTTATGATAATACTGCGTTACATATAAAAGCGCATTAACACAAATAAAGATGTGCTATTAAGTTTTATATATAGAATAGTTCAGAATTGACATAGTTTATTAGGAGCCGATGTGTGTGTTGTTCTTTTTTTTTGCTCAAATAAAGCCTCTGGCAGGCTATAATAGCTGCGCTGACGAATGGCTTGAGATTACTGCCAGCTTATGATTGTCACTTAATTCCATTAATATTTCATTCCACTTTCAGTGGAGTTAAACCGGGTCATGGATGTGTCAGGAAAAACTGTGCCGAGAGACTCGACAATGGAAAATCCACAAGCAAACATTTCAATAATTGAACCTGTTGGATTTAGCCCGTCTCCTCATTATTTCATTAGACCAGAGAGACGAGAGAGCTAGTTCACTCAACATTTAAAATTGAGTCAATTACGCGCCATTCCAAACTTGGCTTTCATTGGATGCAAAATGTTTGAAAGCATTATTTACTAATTAAGCTATATGTCTTTTTACAGACTTTTAAAAGCATACCTTTTCCTCTTCACTGTCGTTGATGTCACTACTCAGGATAGTCGCTAGTAAATGGGTTGAGATTGTGTGTGTTCCTGTGGAGACATCATTTCCTTCAGCTCCAACCGCATTGCTAACCAAAAACTTGCTCCAGACCTCCAAAATCTGAATTGTCATGGACAAAACCTTTTAGCTGAGAAATGAAGCTCTGGTCCGTGAGACGCGGGCACTGAGTGCCTGTGGAGATGTTTTCAGTAATGATCTCAGAATTCGAGTGCTGGACTTTTCTCTGACAAACACTGCCAAGCTTCACGGCCAGGGTGCTTTCTGTACCGGCATGCTGCCAGCGGCCAAAGCAGATTTGACAAGAGCTGAACATTACTCACCACAGAGCAGAGCACTCTGGGAAAAGTGGGAAAACTTGAAAAATCAGCAGTGTATCAAATACTTATTTGCCCCACTGTATATTGGTACTCTAACGGAGTTGTTTAAAAATATGTGTAATTGATGTTTCTGTTGGGTTCGGTTTCTGAGAGGACCGAGATCTTCATGTTCTCAAATAATGGCAGGTCATTTGTCTGGCAGAGAGTGACGCAGGATCTCTAAAAGCCTTAAACTCCTGCCTGGCGTCTTCACACTCCTGCAATCCAATCAGTGTTGTTATTATTAACTAAAATTATTTTGGTTAAAAAAAAAAAAAAAAAAAACTTAAAGTACGTAAGCAGAAATTGCCTTTGCAACAAACTGAAATAATTTGGAGTACTAAAATGACTAAAGCTAAATTAGTCATTTTAAAAAAAAAATAAAGATATATATATCGAAATAAAAAAAATTTCAAATGTCAAACGCATGTAAAAAAATGATTAAATATACATATGAAAATAAAAACTAATTTAAAATATAAATAAATACAATAATTATTTATTATTATAATTATTTATAAATAATACTAAAATAACACTGGATCCACTTGATCTCAATGCAAGGACCTTAATATACAATAATATCATAATATATTCAGTGCAGTTCTTATATTGTGATATCTCCGATTGTTTGGTGTAGTTCACTATTTAAGCATTTTAATCATGTTGGTTAAGAAAAATGTATTGTAAATGTTGTGTTTATCTACAAAAATCATGCTAATGGTATACTCTTTAATTCATGCCACATTTTTTGTTATTTTTTAACTAGATAAAATGGATTTAATACTCTTTTTTTCGCTTTTAAATGCATGGTTGTTTGGTTATTACAATGTAGATGGCAAGATAATAATATATACAGTATATAATGAATTATGCAAAAAACAGTGCATAAAAACAGTGGATCTGAATGAATTTGCTATTCACACCGGCATTTAAGATTTGTTATGAAATCATATGTGCATGTCATTAGATCTATTTTAGTGTGATTTTGGTCAATCTCTGTTTCACTTTAATGTATTTCCAAAATAATATTAGTGCTGGCTTTTTACAGCACTGTGACACAGATTGTGAATATGAATAGTTAATGTGCAGAGCAAACGTTTGAAACGAATCGGCTCAATGTGGAAATCAATCATCAAACCGACATAACAGATGAACTTCTTCACAGCACAGGTTTTATTGATTGCTGTTCCTGCCAAGTAATTTGTGAATCACCCAAAGGAGCTGCTGGAAATAGTGAAGCATTCAAAGACTCTCCCATGAACTGGTTTACTTTTTTCCTCATTTTCATGTTTGATATTCATATGAGTGCATTCAAAATAACTGAATGCATTTTCTTGTTAAAAAAAGATATATATATATATATATATATATACAGAATGGACAAATATACACAACCCTAATGTGCAACAGTGATTAAACAAAATCACTAAAATAGTCATGCATGCATGATTTCATACCAAATCTAAGTGTAAATGTAGGTCTAAGTACCTATTCAAATTCATTGAGAATTCACTGTTAATGTTTTTAAAGTAATGTTTTGCATAAAGTATTGTTAAAAGTAAAAATGTAAAATAATATAATAACCAGTGGCCGATAAACAAAAGAAACAACCATAAGGTAAAACAAAAAAAAACTGATAACTAAAAAGTATGTGCATGAGAAATTAGAGTTTTTTGATGAACATGTTTTTTCAGATGAACTTCTCAGCCCATGATTTATTGATGGCTGTTCCTGCCAAGTCATTTGTGAATCACCCAAAGGAACCAGAAAACTTGTTTCTACCATAGGATAATAAAAATTTTTAAAAGCTAATTGCGAATTTTTATCTCAGAATTCAGACTTTTTTCTGGAAATTTTAAGAAGAAAAGTTATACTTGTGAGATGAAAAGTCAGAATTGTGAGATAAAATCTCAGAGTTCTGAGAAAAAAGTAAAAATTGCGAGATATAAACTCAGAATTCTGAGAAAAATCTGAATTGCGAGTTCTAAATGCAGAATTTAGAGAAACAGTCAGAATTGCAACAGAAAGAATTCTTAGAAAAAAGGGCAAAATTGCCAGATATAAACTCAGAATTTAGAGAAAAAAGTCAGGAATGTAAGATATTTACTCAGAATTCTGAGGAAAAAAGTTAGAATTACGCAATATAAACTCCGAATTTAGAGAAAAAGTCAGAATTGTGACATAGAAATGCAAAATTTAAAGATAAAGTCATAATTGTGAGATATTAATGCAGAATTTAGAGAAATAGTCAGAATTGCGAGATATAAATAGAATTTAGAGAAAAAAAGGTCAGAATTGCGAGATGTATACTCAGAATTCTGAGGGAAAAAGTTAGAATTGCGGGATATAAACATAATTTAGAGAAATAGTCAGAATTGTGAGACATAAACGCAAAATTTTGAGAAAAAAGTCGTAATTGTGGGATATAAATAGAATTTAGAGAGAAAAAAAGGTCAGAATTGCGAGATGTATACTCAGAATTCTGAGGGAAAAAGTTAGAATTGCGGGATATAAACATAATTTAGAGAAATAGTCAGAATTGTGAGACATAAACGCAAAATTTTGAGAAAAAAGTCGTAATTGTGGGATATAAATAGAATTTAGAGAGAAAAAAAGGTCAGAATTGCGAGATGTATACTCAGAATTCTGAGGGAAAAAGTTAGAATTGCGGGATATAAACATAATTTAGAGAAATAGTCAGAATTGTGAGACATAAACGCAAAATTTTGAGAAAAAAGTCGTAATTGTGGGATATAAATAGAATTTAGAGAGAAAAAAAGGTCAGAATTGCGAGATGTATACTCAGAATTCTGAGGGAAAAAGTTAGAATTGCGGGATATAAACATAATTTAGAGAAATAGTCAGAATTGTGAGACATAAACGCAAAATTTTGAGAAAAAAGTCGTAATTGTGGGATATAAATAGAATTTAGAGAGAAAAAAAGGTCAGAATTGCGAGATGTATACTCAGAATTCTGAGGGAAAAAGTTAGAATTGCGGGATATAAACATAATTTAGAGAAATAGTCAGAATTGTGAGACATAAACGCAAAATTTTGAGAAAAAAGTCGTAATTGTGGGATATAAATAGAATTTAGAGAGAAAAAAAGGTCAGAATTGCGAGATGTATACTCAGAATTCTGAGGGAAAAAGTTAGAATTGCGGGATATAAACATAATTTAGAGAAATAGTCAGAATTGTGAGACATAAACGCAAAATTTTGAGAAAAAAGTCGTAATTGTGGGATATAAATAGAATTTAGAGAGAAAAAAAGGTCAGAATTGCGAGATGTATACTCAGAATTCTGAGGGAAAAAGTTAGAATTGCGGGATATAAACATAATTTAGAGAAATAGTCAGAATTGTGAGACATAAACGCAAAATTTTGAGAAAAAAGTCGTAATTGTGGGATATAAATAGAATTTAGAGAGAAAAAAAGGTCAGAATTGCGAGATGTATACTCAGAATTCTGAGGGAAAAAGTTAGAATTGCGGGATATAAACATAATTTAGAGAAATAGTCAGAATTGTGAGACATAAACGCAAAATTTTGAGAAAAAAGTCGTAATTGTGGGATATAAATAGAATTTAGAGAGAAAAAAAGGTCAGAATTGCGAGATGTATACTCAGAATTCTGAGGGAAAAAGTTAGAATTGCGGGATATAAACATAATTTAGAGAAATAGTCAGAATTGTGAGACATAAACGCAAAATTTTGAGAAAAAAGTCGTAATTGTGGGATATAAATAGAATTTAGAGAGAAAAAAAGGTCAGAATTGCGAGATGTATACTCAGAATTCTGAGGGAAAAAGTTAGAATTGCGGGATATAAACATAATTTAGAGAAATAGTCAGAATTGTGAGACATAAACGCAAAATTTTGAGAAAAAAGTCGTAATTGTGGGATATAAATAGAATTTAGAGAGAAAAAAAGGTCAGAATTGCGAGATGTATACTCAGAATTCTGAGGGAAAAAGTTAGAATTGCGGGATATAAACATAATTTAGAGAAATAGTCAGAATTGTGAGACATAAACGCAAAATTTTGAGAAAAAAGTCGTAATTGTGGGATATAAATAGAATTTAGAGAGAAAAAAAGGTCAGAATTGCGAGATGTATACTCAGAATTCTGAGGGAAAAAGTTAGAATTGCGAGATATAAACAGAATTTAGAGAAAAAAAAGTCAGAATTGCGAGATATAAACGCAAAATTTTGAGAAAAAAAGTCAGAATTGTGGGATATAAATGCAGAATTTAGAGAAAATAGTCAGAATTGTGGGATATAAAGACAGAATTTAGAGAAAATAGTCAGAATTGCGAGATATAAACAGAATTTAGAGAAAAAAAAGTCAGAATTGCGAGATATAAACGCAAAATTTTGAGAAAAAAAGTCGTAATTGTGGGATATAAATGCAGAATTTAGAGAAAAAAGTTAGAATAGCGAGATATAAATAGAATTTAGAGAGAAAAAAAAGTCAGAATTGCGAGATGTATACTCAGAATTCTGAGGGAAAAAGTTAGAATTCCGAGATATAAACAGAATTTAGAGAAGAAAAAGTCAGAATTGCGAGATGTATACTCAGAATTCTGAGGGAAAAAGTTAGAATTCCGAGATATAAACAGAATTTAGAGAAGAAAAAGTCAGAATTGCGAGATGTATACTCAGAATTCTGAGGGAAAAAGTTAGAATTCCGAGATATAAACAGAATTTAGAGAAGAAAAAGTCAGAATTGCGAGATGTATACTCAGAATTCTGAGGGAAAAAGTTAGAATTGCGAGATATAAACAGAATTTAGAGAAATAGTCAGAACTGTGAGATATAAATGCTAAATTTAGAGAAAAAATTCAGAATTGTGGGATATAAACAGAATTTAGAGAGAGAAAAAAAGTCAGAATTGCGAGATGTATACTCAGAATTCTGAGGGAAAAAGTTAGAATTGCGAGATATAAACAGAATTTAGAGAAATAGTCAGAATTGTGAGATATAAATGCAAAATTTAGAGAAAAAAATTCAGAATTGTGGGATATAAATGCAGAATTTAGAGCAAATAGTCAGAATTGCGAGATATAAACAGAATTTAGAGAAAAAAAAGTCAGAATTGCGAGATGTATACTCAGAATTCTGAGGGAAAAAGTTAGAATTGCGAGATGTATACTCAGAATTCTGAGGGAAAAAGTTAGAATTGCGAGATGTATACTCAGAATTCTGAGGGAAAAAGTTAGAATTGCGAGATATAAACAGAATTTAGAGAAATAGTCAGAATTGTGAGATATAAACGCTAAATTTAGAGAAAAAAGTCAGAATTGTGGGATATAAATGTAGCAGAATTCTGAGGGAAAAAGTTAGAATTGCGAGATATAAACAGAATTTAGAGAAATAGTCAGAATTGTGAGATATAAACGCTAAATTTAGAGAAAAAAGTCAGAATTGTGGGATATAAATGCAGAATTTAGAGAAAATAGTTAGAATTGTGGGATATAAACAGAATTTAGAGAAATAGTCAGAATTGTGGCATATAAAGACAGAATTTAGAGAAAATAGTCAGAATTGCGGGATATAAACATAATTTAGAGAAATAGTCAGAATTGTGAGATATAAATGCAAAATTTAGAGAAAAAAGTTAGAATTGCGAGATATATATAGTCAGAATTCTGAGGGAAAACGTCAGAATTGCAAGATATATATTTAAAAATTCGAGAAAAATGTTTTTATATATAAAAGTTTATACCTTGCAATTCTGTGTTCATATCTTGCAACTATCACTCTTTTTTTCTCGGAATTCCAAGAAACAAAGTCAAAATTGTGAGATAAATTTACAGTTACTTTTTTTAAATAGTTTTATTCTGTGGTGGAAACAGGCTTCCATAGCTTTCAGATACTCTCACATCAAATGATTTACTTTTTCCTCATTTTCATGTTTGATATTCCTATGAGCACATTTAAAATAACTCAGTGCGTTTTTCTTTTTTTTAGAAACAGTGGAACAAGCAGGCACAAAATGACCAATTTATAACACAAAGTGATAATTGCATTCCCAGTGCTGCCACAAGGGGCGCTATATCAGGCTACTCCTCTTCTATGGCCACTTTTCTCATTCAGGTCAACTACTCCAGGGCTCGCTCAGCAACACTGTACAACTACTTACACTAAATAATACGACAGAACGCACAAACATACACGACCCTACGCAAACTCTGGAGATGTGCATGTGTTCATGAGTTAATTAGCCTGCTCTACAGCCTGTTACTGCAGTCTGTCCTTTCATTAATACATCAGGGTTAACAAACCCTTCTGCCCCGTTAATTACACTCCTTTAATATAGCTGGATCATTTTCATTCTGCGATGGATGTATGGTGGAGATACACACAGACGAGTGTGTTATCTTTCCTGTCCCAGTTCTCATTTAGGTAACAAAGCCAAACAACCCAACAAAGGGTTTCTTATAATACCATATGATTAGTTTTCCTATCACAGCTTCTTATTATAAAGGACAATATTTATTTTTAAAAGAAAGCCTGATTTAGTAATCTCAGTAACTCAAATCACAACTGACCTATTAGACATGTTTTTCATATCAGGGAAAAATTATATTGCTGTAGACCTTTTAACAGCCGCATTAGCTTGAGGTTTTTTTTTAATGAGGATCCTTAGATGACCTGGGATGAATAACAATTTGTGCAATATCTGTCCTAAATGGCATTCGAGATTGGGATTAGTGTGTCCCAAATCATAATACACTGAAAATAGCTTTCCAAAGGTCCACAGCACATTATTTCCGGTGGATTTTTGATGTAAGCATCCATGTACAGTATTATCGTCTAATATTGCCCACAACCCGGATAAAAGGAGTTTGTGAAGGTTACAGTTAGATTTTTTGATTTTTATGCACCACTTTTAAGGTAGTAAGGATCGTGAATTTTGAATAACCTCTTCCCATTTGAATTGTAGTTTAAGATTTGAGTTGCTGTGGGGTCAAAACAGAAAGTGTTTTATCAAATAAATATTTTCCGAATGAATTTTCAGCTGCAAATGAAATGAAGGCCTGTAATTGTGTGCCGAAGCCATATGAACTTTTCATCTTATTTAGAGTGCAGCTTGGAGTCATTAAGAGATGATTTGATGTTATTAAATTGTGTCAGCGCAAACTAGCTCTTTCAGAAAAGCACTCTCTGATCAGAAGACCACCAAAACATTACTGCAGAAATTACACAGATTAATCACAATATGCCTTTAAAGGCCCCATATTTAGCATTTTATGAATTAATTTATTTTGAATTAAGACGACATGCTCTCTTCCTCATACAAAGCTAACTTGGAATATTTATTTTCATTAGTTCATTTGACATTTTCTTCCAATTCTGATTAGTTTCTATACTGTACAGATCTTAAGACTGTGATTATGGTTGCCACTATTAAAATGGTGGCAAATGTGACAAAATAAAAATGTGCGATGACAAATTAAAATCTTGTCAGGAAAACTGTGCATCCATATGGTAATGCTCAGGTCGAGGAAAGGCACACGAAGATAATCTCAATAATATTTAATAGTAATCCAAGATGATGAAGACAGGCTAACAACAGCAGTAAAACAAACAATAACCGACCGAGCACTGAACAAAGGAGTGAGCTTAAATGAGGCAACTAATGAGGGCAACACAGGTGCAGGAGGTTAACTGATAATTAACTAAACAAGATAATGACCTAATGAACTAAACTAGGACAGGAACAAAACCAAATAAGGGTAAACAGGAAAAGGAAACACAAAAGACAAAACTCAAGTCCATAATTGTGACAGTACACCCCCTCCCCAGAAGGCGCGACCTCGCGCAGTGGCAGGACGCAAAAGGAGGGAGGGAGGGGGTTTGGGATGGGGACAAGGAGACGGCGAAGGGCTGGCATCGACGAGGGGAGGAGCCCGGTAGCCAACAGGACGCACCAGGGCGGTGATGACATTGGGAGGAGCCATTTAGGAGGCAGATGGAACCAGGGAGGAGACAATGGAGGGAGGAGCCATGGTGGAAACAGGAAGAGCCAGGGCGGATCAGACGAAGGGAGGAGCCAGGGAGAAGACAGGAGAGACTTGGAGCAGAAGGAGCCAGGCGGGACCCAAACCACAGCCATGATGGCGGCCCACGGTGGAGCCGACGGAGGGCGGAGCCATGGTGGAGGACGGGCTGATGACTCCAGGGGGCCGACTGATGGCGGCGGAGCCGGTGGTGGTGGAGCCCGAGGTGGATACGGAGAGTAGATTAGCCAGGGTGACGGGGAGGATCCTGAGGACCAAGATGGAGCAGAAGGCTCCGGCAACCGAGGTGGAGGTGGGGATCCGGAAGGCCACGGTGGCGTCGGAGTGACAGAGGACTAAGGTGAGGGAGGGTGGGAATTTGTCAGCGTCAGCGCTTTCTTGGATGGTGTGTGCTGCCCACACACACCAGATCGTAACTCCCAATAGCGGGAGCGCAGCGGACACACACAGTTATTTTAAATGAGGGAACTAATGAGGGCAACACAGGTGCAGGAGGTTAACTGATAATGAACTAAACAAGATAATGAGCTAATGAGCTAAACTAGGACAGGAACAAAACCAAATAAGGGCAAACAGGAAAAGGAAGCACAAAAGACAAAACTCAAGTCCATAATTGTGACAGATACACCGTTATGTCAAAAATCATTTCAATCACCAGTGTTTTCTGCACGCATCTGTAACAACCCAGGTAACAGCAAACATTCCCATAATTTTCAATAACTTTTTTAAAGGTTATGTAAATGTTAGGACGAAACATTCTTAAAATAATGCTTATGGGACATTCTTGATATACGTTCTCACAATGTTGAGAGGAAACATATGGAACAATGTTCTCAGATCATCCTTATGATTTAGTTTGCATGTTCTCAGAATTTGTTCAGAACTATGTTTAATACATTTCTTCAATAATAACAATAGTACGCTCTCAAGACATTTTCAGAATGGTAGAATGGAATGTTCCTTTAATGTTTACATAACCAAGAAAAATTTTCTTAATGCTCTGTTAATAAAAATGTTCTTAACAAAAGAGTATGTTTTGAACATTTATACAAGTTGTTGCTCTAACATTCCCATAATCAAGGAAAAATATTATTTATATATATAAAAATGGGTGTTGTAAATGATTAGAGAACATTAAAATGTAACATTATCATAAAATAATCATACAATGGAATGTTCCTCTAACATTCACATAACCAAGAATAAGCTTTCTTAATACATAAAAAACAGACATTTAAAAAAAATTCAGAAATAATATTTTCATAATGGTTTCAAAACCATTCCTCTAACGTTTACATAACCAAGAAAATATTTCTTTGAATATAAAAACTGGGTGTTTAAACATTGAGAGAACATTCAAATGTAACCTTCTCATAACATTTTAAATGTTCTTAATACATACAAAAACTTGAAGTTTTGAACATTTACAAAACATTCCGAAATAATGTTTTCATGATGGTTTCAAAATGATAATGTTCCTCTATGTTTGCATAACCAGGAAAAAAACGTTCAAAAGTAACATTCTCATAACATTTTCAGAATGCTAAAATTTATTATGTGTGTATTGATTACATACATTATGTATGTGTGGGTGATATGAGACTTCATATGTTTCTTCCTAAAAAAAAAGACCAGAGTAATCTCTGAGGAGACCTATCAAACAGTGCTTATATTTTTATATACTGTTTGTTTTATATATGTTTATATAATATTTGTTTATCAATGTTTCATCACAGGAGCCTAGTGTCTCCCTGTAACCATTTTTTTTCTTAGCCTGGATTCACAGTAGGTTCTTCGATCTCAGAGCCTCAGGTGAGCATGGCATTGAAGGGTGTTATCCACACTACACAATGTGTTTGAAAAAGCCCACTGTTTAAATACAGGATGTGTTTAGAAAAGCAGAACTGCTCCAGGTAGCTGTTATTGTGTTAGGACTAAGAACTGTGGGATGTGGACGACTGTTGGGGAAATTAAATTTGCTGGGCTACAGGGGACATTCCATCAATATCGCTCCACTCTCCGCTCTCCACCGAACACAAACCAAATTAAACTGGTGCCACGCACATGCATACACACACTCGCTGTGAGAGACAGACAGCGAAAACAGCAGACGGGGCATCAGGTCATTCTTTTTTCAGGTCAGATCAGAGAAAATGTGCTTTTATCTGAGGAAAATGTGTCATTGCAAAGTACTGCAGTTATAAAGCTCCCCATTTGAATCCCAGCAGCATGTGAAACGTCACAGAAACCTGCTCAGTGTGTGTTGCATCCTGAATGCCACAGCAATAAGAGACACTGTGAAACTTTCTGCATTTCACAGGCTCTCGACGGAAAATCATATTCGCACTTTATCAAGGAAACGTGATTGTTAATATTGGAGCATATTATTTGGTGGAAAAAGCATTGAATACTTGTTATTAGTTAAGGGTCTACAGGAAAAAATTATATCTGAAAAGTTTCTTCCAGACATCACAAATATTAAACAGAGAGCAAATTACTTCTTAGATGTTTCTTCTGAGAAAAAAGACCCGAAATCTCACGTCTCCTCTGACAACCCTTTTTTTGGATTAACTATCTCTTTAATGTCTCAGAATGTGCTCAGATTTTTTACCAAAATGTGAAATTAAAAGTCAGCAGAACTTCTGAGTGATGAAACGTTAACCTCTGAACATTAAAATCTGCCTCTAGATAATACAAGAATTTCAATGAAACTGGGAATATTTTGAAGTGGGAAGAAAAAATAATGTACAGTGTGTCCAAACCACCTGCCTGCAACCATTCAGTAACATTTTAATGTATTTATCAGAGGAAATTTCAGCATTTAATGAAGAAAATATCCTCAGTCTATGTTTCAGAAAGAATGCAAGACAAAGTCACCGAAAGAGAAGACCTCGCTGGTCAAAATCAGATGAATTTCCTCATTGTGAGTTTTAGTTAGGCTGAATTTAGTTAGTGTCATTTGGCAGAGGGCAGAAGCAGCCAATGAGAAAAACAGGTCATGCGGAAAACAGGCAGGATGTAAATTTGAGTGTCAGGGTGAGAAATGGTGCATATAGCCGCACGAGCAGAAGATCCGCTCGACAGGAACCGCAGGAACCGGGCCAAACAGACACACGACTCCCAAAATAGAACCATCCAGAGCTGTAAATCCGGGCCTGCAGGAGATTCTCACTGTCAGGAGAGCTGGAGATCGACTGCGAAACTCTAATTATGTCTCTCTCTGTCTGTCTCTCTCGTTTCTCATCACAGTTCAGGTTGCATTTCTGTTCTACATTTCAGAAATGTCAGGTAATTAGCGGTATTTTCTAAGGTAAGAATCACCATCACAATTCATCATACTAAATGTATTAACTTTCTGTTTGTGCTACAGATATTAAAGGGATAGTTCACCCTGTCATCATTTACTCACTCTTAAGTTGTTAAAAAAACATATATGAGTTCCCTTCTTCTGTTGAACACGAGAAGATATTTTGAAGAATGTGGGTAACCTAACAGTTGATGGTAGCCACTGACTTCCACACTAGGAAAAAAACCCCACAACCTTCAAAATATCTGTTGTGTTCAACAGCAAAAAGAAAGTCCAACAGGCTTGGAACAAAATCAAGGTGAGTAAATGACAGAAGTTTGACAGAAAATGACAGAAGTTTCATTTTTGGGTAAACTAAAAAAATATAGCTGCAAACAGCAATTAACGGGGTTCTAGTGCGACATGGTTTTATGTTTACGTGGCGCGATGCAACACAACGCGTAAAAAGACAGTATAAGTCATTATAATCCATAATTATGTCCCCACTGGATGCAACGAATGCCTCGTTTATAATGGGTTTTCATGTTTTTGAATCATCGCTCTGGCCTGACAGGGCATCGTCACAATATGGTAGGGGCGTAACATTTCCGTCACACGCTTGAGGTATTCGGCCAATCACAACGCACTGGATAGCTGGCCAATCACAGCACACCTCACTTTGTTAGAATGGTAAGCTTTGTAAAAATCAACGCGTTTCAGAAAATAATGTGTTTTTTTAACCTTAAACCACATAAACACATTTCGTTACACCAAATACACAAAATAATGTTCTTTTTAGCAGCATCATATGACCCCTTTAAAACATTTCAGCACCTAAGGAAAAATACATTTAGTATTATTTAACATGCCTGTAACCAGCTAAATCAATTATTAAAAAGAGCATTTTTGGTAATTGCAGGTCATTTACCAAAGAAATATAGTGTTTTTGAAGCCTTTTTAACTGTTACAGCGCCACCTATGGTCCAAAACGCTTTGCGTGCTTCTTTAGAATCATCTCACGAATGTGCTCACCTAGTTTCATGAAGTTTGAGTTTTTGTTTAGGATTTATAGGCTTGGGGTATATTTGGACATGCCCTGTTTCTAAACGACCCCATTATAGCTACCCAAAGGGTAAAGTTCAACTTTTTTTTTCTTTGATAATTATTGACCTAGAGAGTCCAGAGAATTGTGCTGCAGTGGTTGAGTGAAAAATCTAGGACTAGTTTGCAAAAGTAGTTTTTTTTACAAAATCGAGAATATTTAATAAATTAAATTCTTGAGGTTCTGGAGACAAAGTTGCTTGGTATGAGGAAATCTATCAAATTATATGAATATTGTGTGGATGTGTGAAACACCATGTGATTACAAAGGCATAAACCTCATTAGCGCCACCACGTGGCCGATTTTGTTCAAAATTCTTACAGACCTTTAGGTCATGAGTTAAGCATGCCCATCAAGTTTCGTTTCGATCGGCCTCCATTAACCTTGTCTAATAGGTGCTCAAACTTCATTGGCCGATGGTGGACATGTTTTTTGAGATATGCAAATGTCCTTATAGATACTTGTTGCACTTTGGAAAAAGACACTGTATATCAATTTTCAAGCCAATCGGAATGCGTAGTTACAGCCGTTTTTACGGTTTTTCCATATTATAGCGCCACCAAGTGGCCAAACTTTTCCTTTTCTTTTCTTTTTTTACTGTAAGATTAAGCGCTTACATAAGTGTTCCGAGTTTGGTGAAAATATCTCTTTCAAAAGTTATAGGCATTTTAGTAAAAGCGGCTCCGCCCCTTACGAAAGTTTTGGCATCCCATCGCAACAGTGAGTTGAAAGTTCAACTTTTATTTTTGATATAATTATTGATATTCACATCCAGAGAATCTTTATGCACTGGGTTTGTTCAGATTGGGTGAAAAACCTAGGACTAGTTGGCAAAAGTATGCTTTTCAAAAAGCCAAAATGGACACTTGAGCCTACGACTGACGGTTTAGGAGTTATGTGCGTTTTCGTATATTTGATCGCTGTAGCATCCCCCCGTCAGGCCGGGGCCTGACATTGGTGACATTGTAGATGGTGTGAGTACTACCATCCCTCCAAGTTTCAAGTCTCTACAACTTACAATTTGGTCTGTCCGATCACTTTTAGGGGAGAATGCTGATCCTTGGCCATTCTAACAATTACAATTGCAAAAGGACATTTTGTGCACTGTCAGTACACATTAAGTAACACCCTGGCTAACACCCTAGCAACTACACAGCAACACAAAAAAAAATGTTAAGCACTGTAGCTATGTATATAGAGTAGCAATGATCTAGCAATGTGCTAAAAGTCACTGAGGAAATTATAGCAACTGCGCAGTAGGACTGAATATGCAGAGACTGAAGTGGTGAGGTTTGTGTGAGCCAACAATTCTCATATTTCCTTCAGAAAATATAAAAAATATATAGTTTTCCAGTATTAAGCAATATTTAAAGTCGTAATAATTGTTATTGTCTCTCCCTGGAGTGCTGTGGCGCTCGGCGAGGGGCTGAAATGGCCTGGACTGATGCAGATTGCTGTTTGTAGCTGCAGCCCTGAAAAGCACTTAAAGTGTGTTTTGAAAGAGGGCTGCTCCCTCCCGAGGCCACGTCTCTCTGTGTGAATGTCTATGAACTTCAGAGATTTCTGCACTTTTACACCAGGAGTCTCTACAGCCTTCCAGCAAAGCAGGAAAAACATTTTCCTCACTCTCTTTCTCTCGGTGTTACCCTGTTTAACCCATGTCTGGGGATTTTGTGCACCGCTAACATCTCTATCGGATATAATCAGTGTCAAAATTTAATGGAGATATAAATATTGTTTTAATTTTGTCCTAAGATCACTGCGTGTGGTTTGGTTTTTATACATAATGATAGTCCTGCCTTCAATGTAAGGCTATGGGATTTTTCTAATTCATCACCCCCCCGCCCCCACCTCTCCTCAATAAAAGTGTGATTTGAGGTGTAGTTCTTGTCTGTAGCACAACCCAGCTAACAAATTTAGATTATAAAAACGCTGTGGGAATATTGTTTTAAAATGTTTCTAAAACATTAAAATGGCCAGTTTTGTTGTTGTAATATATCGTTATTTAAAGGTTACTTTTTTTTTTACAATGCTCTAACTGACTTTATTTTCACCCAAAATCTAGCGTTATTTGAACATCTACAGTATTTGTAACATTTGCAACATTTAGTCCTAATATATAATAACTTTTAAAAAAATGCCAATGAAAGTTGTGAGAACGCTCCCTGTTAGCTGGGGACTAATTATTATTATATTAGCAATTTGCATCATTGAGCTAGCAAGCGCTAGATCAGGAATCCACCTTGTTTCTTTACAGTCTAATTAAATACATACTGATTTTTACAGAGTTTGAGTTTTTACACACTGTCTGTGTGTCACCGGTGTAAAATATGCAGCGGCTTAATTAAGAGTCACTAAACTTGTCTCTTTGCCGCTAGCATTCACACACCATTACAAAAACACACACAAAAGCCCTCAGGCGTACAGAACTGTCACCAGCATAAACACACACTAAAACCAAGATGCTCTCCTGAAAACATCACACACACTTGGAGTCATTAGCTTATTTCTGACGCTGGATATTTCCTCCTGATAACCCGATGTTCCACAGTGTGAATGTGTTAACATTATTTTATTCTGTATGATGTGTTCACAGAGTCAGATGAAGACACTGCAGCAGCATTTCATTTAGCTTTGCTGGAGTGTGAGACGCCTAGTGCTGAAGGCTAAGAGATATGAAATCCAATCAGGAGAGGGTGGACATTTCAGGACAGGCAAGTCAAACCATAGCTGTGTTTGAAATGGAGTATTAGTGTATTTAAGTTCTGTGTTTTTTTAGTTATTGTCTGTTAGCTCTGCTAAGCTGTTTGCATGCTAGCTAATATACTTATAAAAGCTGGCAAAAGTAGCCTTCAGCAGATATACACATTTGAAATGTACAGTCTTTCTTATCTGAGAAACTGAATAAAAAATATTAATGACTCATCCTGCACTACACAGATTTTTGTCCAATCAGATCTCTCTAGAATGAGAATGCTCCTCCCCTTAAACTGAATGTAAACGACTAGCCAGTAGCAAATAATGGGTCTTGGTAGGGCCGCATGATTTGGGGGGGGGGAACGCAAGTGCAATTTTTCTGAGTAAAAGTACTATTGATTACTAATGAAACACGTCACTGTAAAACAAAACTTGATTACTTAAAGCTGCAGTCCGTAACTTTTGGCTCTCTAGCGGCTAATAAACAGAACGGCCTGTGTCTTGCGGAAGAACATTGTAGCCGGAGCTACTTCTCTCTGTTTGTCTATGACGAATCACACAGGTACCGGTGGCTACTCCGCAGCGGTACCCACCCGAACCAGTTTAAAATAGTCTGAATGTAAACACTTATTATAATTGTGCCGTAATGATTCAGGACCAGCCAAATACACGGTTTGGAAAATTGATTCATGGTGTACTCGCTTATTATATACATTTTGAACAAAAAAAATGCAGCATAGTCATTTTATTTGACAGAACAAAATATGGAAAAGAAAGGCTCTAGATTTACTGTGTTTGTATAATAATAATAATAATAATTATTATTATTATTATTGCTAAATAAAAACGAAATATTACTATTGTAATATTTCACTGTGAAACAAAATCATTTTATTTAACAGTACAACTGTAAAATGGCACCAATATTATATACTAAATATTATACTAATATTTTTGCCTGTCTTAAAATAATGATCATTTTCAAATGTTAAACACCAAGCTTTTAATTTTATTTTTTCAGTATTTTAAATAGTACTTGAAACAGTACACTATTCAACAATAAAAATGTTGTACACTAGCATTGTGAGCACAATGCATTGTGGGATATAATACTCCATGTGGTGCACACTAGTTGTATGCTGCACATTTTGGTTAATGTATTATTCCATTAGCATACTGCAAAGTTATATATAGTAAATACAAATAGTATTTTAGCATGAATAAGTACAGACATTGCCTAATGGTAGCCTACTTTAAATATATATATACATACATTTGAAGTAATGTTTATTATAGGGCTGTCACGATATTAGATTTTTCACACCACGGTTATTGTGGCCAAAATAATTCACAATATCGATATATCGCGATATCTATAGAAACCTTGGGGAATCAGCCAAATTAATTTTTTATTTGTTTATTTAGTTTTTCTTTTTACCCAGTGAACATAAGGATACTGATAAACACAGGCCACATGCATTTTCACTTCTTCTCCTTCAGGTCACAGCTGACCTGAGACTCTGGCTTTCTCTGTCTTCCTATGAAATAACAAGAGAGAAAATACTGTCAAGTTCAACAGTATGATGTACTGTATAAATATTACCATCAAAACTGATACTTTAACCTGTTAACTTGCGTACCCACATTTTAATCACTTTAACCTATAGTTGCGCCAGCGCCAATGAAGTCATGCAGTTAACACACTTCTAATTCAGTTTTAATGTGCGTCTAGAACGGCCGCAGATGAGGCATTAAGTGCATGGCACTGCGACCAACTTAAGATTTTACAGAGTTTACTGTAGCAATGTGGTCACTCAGTTTTCTAGATTTGTTTTAATTGTGTAATAGATTTGAACAAAGAAATCAAGTGCTACGCACATATATTGGCCATGACGTGATTGCAAATACAAATACAAAAATTAGACGAGTAAAGAAAACGTGGTACTTAATTAAAAAAAATCTTCTTCTTGAGTCTTCTTCTTGATTGACAGGTGTCAGCGTTAAGGCACAATACTGCCACCTGGGAGGTCAACCAGGTACTGGCGCTGAAGTATTTGCGTGTCGTGTTATCATAAGTGTCCTGTTCATTTTAAATATTGTGGTTATCGCCAATACTGGTATATCGTCACACCTTAAATTAACACGATGTCGCTATTTCATGATTTGAATATGACGGTTATCGTCAATACTGGTACATCGCGACACCCCTAGTTTATTAGTATGCAGTATGCATTGATACATGTTTTGAACAGTAGTATGATTCATTGTTGTCAGAGTGGTGCATGTTTTATTCAGCAGTGTGCATAGTTTGGCAGATGTAGTAGGTAAGCCGAGTGTCTCATGCACACAAAAAACAGGATACTGTGTGCAGTTTACATACCGCATACTGCAAAATTAATCTGAGCTCTAAATTAGTATGCTATTCTGACCATACCGCATGCATATAGACATTAAGTGCAGATCTGATTAGTCTTGGTTTCTCTAGAAGCTTTTTTTGGCAGGATTTGTGACCGTATATACTAATGTCAGGACTCTCTCTCTGTGTGTGTGTGTGTAGTGTGGGCGTCTCTATCTCCAGCAGGCTGATTTAAACGCTCACACCATCTCAGCAGGGTTTGGATACGCACTGAGTATCGCACAACGCTCAAACCAAGCATCCCAGAACTGTTCCAGAACACTCGGTTTGAGCACACGTGACACCAGAAGTCCTGAGGGTTGGATGTCAATCTGGCTTTCAGTCACATGTAAGTGCGTTTTAGTGTTCTGATCGACCCACGTCATGTGATGCGAAACGGGATGAGAGGTTTCAGACACATGGTGCTTGCAGGAGGCACTACAGCTGTGAAGAAACTGACAGTTCCTTTAAGGCAAATCGGTGCACTCAGCAGCCATCTTGGCTAAAGTTGCCAACTTCAGCAGAGGTATGCTGTCAATTTTAGGAAGATATTGGAAACTCTCAGTTTGAGATGTATTGGTAGCAGATGAATACATTGTAAACAAACATAAAATGTGTTACATAATATGTCTACATGTAGGCTAGGTGGCTATAGAACCATGCTAAAAAGGTTAAATTAAAGAGATACTGAAAATTACCCCATGATTATGATGACGATGAATGGGGGTTGAGATTTTGAAGCCCAACAAAGTGCATCCATCCGTCATAAAAAGTGCTTTTTAATTTATATATATATATATATATATATATATAAAAATAGGCTTAAAAACAAATGTGCATGTCCAATAATGCAAGTGATTGGCTCTTTTAGCTGGAATATGCTAAATCAAACCAAATATTCAACTGTGTTTATTAAGTTCAAAATGTATCCAACTCAAGTATTACAATTAGTACACTATTGTAATGTATATTATAATGTGAAATCAGTCACACTTTATTTTAAGGTTCAATTCTCACCATTAACTATGACTTTTGCCTCAATAAACTCCTAATTTGCTGCTTATTAATAGTTAGTAAGGTAGCTGTTAAATTTAGGTATTGGGTAGGATTAGGGATGTAGAAAATGTGACCCTGGACCACTAAACCAGTCATAAGGGTCATTTTTTTTTAAATGGAGTTTTATACATCATCTGAAAGCTGAATAAATAAGCTTTCCATTGACGTATTGTTTGTTAGGATAGGACAATATTTGGTCGAGATTCAACTATTTGATGATCTGGAATGTGAGGGTGCAAAAAATTGAAATATTGAGAAAATCGTCTTTAAAGTTGTCCAAATGAAGTCCTATGCAATGCATATTACTATTCAAAAATTAAGTTTTGATATATTTACAGGAGGAAATTTACAAAATATCTCCATAGAACATGATCTTTACTTGATATCCTAATGATTTTTGGCATAAAAGAAAAATCGATAATTTTGACCCATAAAATGTATTGTTGAATATTACTACAAATATACCCGTGCTACTTACAGGTGCATCTCAATAAATTAGAATGTCGTGGAAAAGTTCATTTATTTCAGTAATTCAACTAAAATTATGAAAATCTTGTATTAAATAAATTCAATGCACACAGACTGAGTTTAAGTCTTTGGTTCTTTTAATTGTGATGATTTCTTTTAATTGTGAGGGGAAGTCGTGGCCTAATGGTTAGAGAGTCGAACTCGTAACCCAAAGGTTGCGGGTTCGAGTCTCGTACCGGCAGGGATTGTAGGTGGGGGGAGGGAATGTACAGCGCTCTCTCCCATCTTCAATACCATGACTGAGGTGCCCATGAGCAAGGCAATTTGTGATATCACAAAGATCGACGAATGGGACGAGACCTGGATGAGCTGCACTAGAGAAGGCAACGAGTGTTATCATTATGTCGGAGACACGCTAGCTTTCCCAAGGCAGACGAACTTAGAGTGGTTACAATCATCCGGGTTTAAATCGCGCTCAAATTGATTTGATTTTGAGGCAATATTTACACTGAAGCTCGCAGGCGGCTATGGTAAGGGGCATGCCATTTCCCGACCAGGCGCCGAGTGCTGCCAATCACAGCACACACTGGCCCAGCTAACCAATCACAGCACATTTCGTATTTCAGAAGGCGGGCCTTAATTTTATACAGGAACTATTCGAGCCGTTCATGCCAGACTGGGGAGAGAGGTGTTGTAATAATGTAAAATATGTGAAAAATAATGTGTTTTTCGAGCAACCTAGTATGAGAGCCTGTTCTGGTACACCACCCCAAAAAAATCAAGACTTTCTAAAAGAGCATGATAGGACCCCTTTAAACTTGTGACGCCCAGAGCACATTGGCGCTATATGTCAGCGCGCTGCCCACAAGGCTATCCGCTCCGACAAAACCTATAACTCTGACTTTTTCTTGCAAATCTTTCACAATTGTTTTTTTTTCCATCACAAAATAAAAAAGGTAATTGTGACTTTGTTTCTCACAATTTTGACTGCATCACAACTGCGAGTTTATATCTCTCAATTCTGACTTTTCTTCTCAGAATTGCTAGTTTATACCTTGCTGTTGCGAGTTGTAAACACACATTGTATTTCAGAGAGAAAAAAACTCAACATTTATTTGCAGTTGTGTCTTTACAACTCGCAAATGCAAGATATAAACTTGCAATTCTGAGAAGTCAAAGTCACAAGTTTGAGATATAAACAGAATTCTGACGGATTGCACACAGCTGTCTCATATCACTCCCTCACTATTTAACACTCACTCTGTTTCTTTCCCTCTGCCGAGTATTGTCTAGCGATTATCACTCTCCTAGCGATAGCTACTCTACAGAGCCCTAAGTCGTTTCCTAGCCCTAGCCTTAGCCTTAGCCTAGTTTTGCCTTGCCTTGTCTTGTCTGTTTCCTTCGGTTTCGACCTTAGCCTTAGCCTAGTTTTGCCTTGCCTTGTCTTGTCTGTTTCCTTCGGTTTCGACCTTAGCCTTAGCCTAGTTTTGCCTTGCCTTGTCTTGTCTGTTTCCTTCGGTTTCGACCTTAGCCTTAGCCTAGTTTTGCCTTGCCTTGCCTTGTCTGTTTCCTTCGGTTTCGATCTTAGCCTTAGCCTTAGCTTAGTTTTGCCTTGCCTTGTCTGTCTCCTTCGGTTTTGATCTTCGCCTGTTTTCCTGGACTTCTCCCTTTAGCCTTGCCCCTGTGACTCTGTCTGCCTATCGTCGACCCACGCTAGCCCTAGGATTATTCTTGTCTTGCCCGCCATATTCCTGGTTGCCACTGTTTACCCTGCCTGTCTTATGACCATGTCCCTGTCTTCTCCAAATAAAGCTTTGCATATGGATCCTCACGTCTCGTCAGCCTCGTTACACCTATGATAATAAAGGCAAAAAACACAAAAAAATATATATTTTTATTAAAACAGCGCTCAAGTTTTAAAAACGAAATGCTGTGAAAGACGCAAGACACAAGCACAATGGTCAAATATGTCCGTCTAACATACGTATACATAGAACAAATAATGAGTGACTGAATCCTTCCTTCAACAGACTTCAAAACACTGATTCATTTGAATGTGGAATGGATCAATTCAGGAACAATGCTACAAAGTGTTGCTTGTTTCTGCTTGCCTTCATTTGGACCCATTTCGGTTGGTAGACCACAAAAGTAACTGATAATAGTTCCGTTTAAAGCGTAAGTTACTTAATATTAATTTCTTGTTTACCGAACCTTTGGTCTGAATGACTGTTTCTTTTTTTGAAGATTTTTCACATACAAAAACAGCATTGATCATAGGGCTTTAAATTTCTCAAAGAAGGCATTTGAATTAAGACATTTTCACTGATAATGTTCATCTCTGGATGTGAAATCATATATACGGTTACATCATGATCTTGGTTACGACATGCTTACAGAATATACAATAACAATCAAATAAAAATAGTTATTGATTAATGAGAAGCCACACTGTGCCAAATGTAATGTGTGAAAATTGGTTAATTTTCACAGGCAGTTTTCCTGTTTGAGTGCATCGCCAGTAAAAACCATGCTTTTGTTGTTTCCCTTGAGGGTCTGGTGTACTACAGAGAACAATTTAGATGAGTAGTTTGAAAACACATATGCTTGCGTTCTCCTCCTCTTATATTGTGTGCTGTTGACTTCACCTACTAGACAATAATTAGGGTCACCTGTTAATTAGAGTCATCTGCTAATTAGGGTTAAGAGTCATCAGCGGTTAGTTGATCACTGGCTATGAGGGAGTTCCCAGTGATTTTGCTGTTCCGGTTTTGTGTATTTTGATCATAGTACTGTAGTATATCATACTATGTGGAATTGCATTTAGTTGTCTGTCCACTTTTGCATAAGGACTGTTCAGAGTAACTCACAACACCCCTGAAACTAATACCGGTTGACTGATCATGACATCAGTGCACATCCAAAATGCATGAGCACTGACAGATACCATGCTGAACTGCTCTGTAATGCAACTAAATGAATACCAGGCATCATCTGCATAATATTTGCATGGATCTAATGCATTAAACTACAGACAAATCAAAACTGGTTAGTGATAACTGCGAGGCCTTGTTTAAAAATATAGCTATATATTATGTTCTGTCATGTTACTCCATATCAGCTTGACAGATTCAATGATCTTCAGAAATGGAGGTATAGGTGATTGTTTTTTTTATGTTTTGTGTGCATGACTTGTTCTTTTTTTCTTATAAGACTAAAATTATAGATTGAAATTATATGTTGCATGACATTTTCTTTAATCTACTATAGCATATTAAGTGAAAAAAAAAACATGGGTAAGATTGACAACAGCTACAAAAAATGGTCTCAAATCCCTTTGGGCAAATCATATTCCTGAATATTATTATGCAAATGCTTTTAATTTGTGTGACTTTCTGAGTTTTATTTAATAGCAGGTGCTTTGGTGACCTTGTGTGATCATTATTATGTCACAATTTATTTTCCTTTAAAAATATATAGCTGTAAAAGTCCTGCAGAGGATTGGCCACGGTGGTAGACGGGTCAAGGACACGGGTCATTATTTTCGCTGCTGTCTGAGCGTTTACCAGAGCAGTAAAACTAATGAAGGACCCAGGTGTGCGAGGAGAGAATGAAATGCTATAGATCTAGATATCATTTACATTCTTATTGAGATACAGTATCATTAAAAAAAAATAAAATAGAGGTTCTGTTAATGATTCCCACAAATGGTCTTCCAACGATATGGACGAAACACTATGCAAAAATAGTCCGAAAGATTCTCCTGTGCTATTTATTCAGTGTCGTCGCAACATTGCTACTGAAACTACTGAGCGAAACAGACATTGGGCCCTATTTTAACAATCTAAGTGCATGGTCTAAAGAGCATGGCGCAGGTGCACTCAGGGCGTGTCCGAATCCACTTTTGCTAGTTTAACGACGGGAAAATGGTCGGCGTGCCCGGGCGCATGGTCTAATGGTGCATTCAAGTCATGTCGGATAGATCGTATTTACGAGTTGAACGCACATGAACGCCACCACAAAGTCGTTATTACGAGTGGGAAACTCAAAATTTTCTTTAAGCCCCGAGTTTTCCGAGTTGGGGGCGTGTCAATGAGAAACATGGCGGAATCGATGGATGCAACGTCTGTAGTTGACAGTAAATTTTTGTTTAAATTGATAGTTTACTGAACACATCTCTTTTTTAGACCAGCACACCCATGGGCGCACAAATGGCGCAAATTCATTTGCTATTTAAACAACGCGGCGCAGGACGTGAAAATAAGAACTGCGTTGGGCTGAAATAGCAAAAACACTTGCGCCGGGTGTATGATAGGGCCCATTGTGTCCAGTGAAGTCTGATTACTGAACTAAGTGAGCCGGTTCATTTAGTGAATCTAAACAGACAGCTCAATCAATCTAATTACAGTAAATGACTCTCATGAGACAGTTGTGTTTAGCGTTTTAACAGTATTTGCCTATAGGGCAACCTGTATAGTCTGATTCCCAATTTACTTATCAGTTTACAACTAGCTGCAAGTTACTGATTTGTTCTTATGAAAGCTCGTTTCTACCACAAAAAAATAAAAAATGTAAATAAAAAAGGGTAATAGCTACTTTTTATCTCGCAATTTTGACTTATTTTCTCGCAATTCAGAATTTACATCTCATAATTCTGACCCTTTTCCCCACAATTCGGAAATTCAGAATTGCAAGATGTAAATTCTGAATTCTGAGGGAAAAAATTGTAGAATTGTGAGAGGTTAACTTGGAATTCTGCGAAGAAAAGTCCAGATTGTGAGCTATAGCTTGGGAAAAATAAGTTGCAATTTATCACAACTTGCAAGATGTGAACTCAGAATTCAGATGAAAAAAGTCAGAATCGTGAGATGTAAACTCAGAATTGCAAGAAAAAGTCAGAAATGTTGGGAGTTCATAAAAAAGTCTGAAATGTAAAATAAAATGTTGCCAGTATATTTTTTTGTTCCATAATGGAAATGGTCTTCTGTATACGTTCTTCATATGACAATGTGAAGGTAAAAGAAAAAAAAAGAACATTATAGCACTTTTTTGTTCGTTTAGTATAATAGGATAATTATTGGATTGCATTTATGCTGCTTCTAAAAGATTGTGCTAAAAATGTAAGAATGGTTTTAAATGTATTTACTATATAAATTCTTTAATTTTAATTCAGTTATTTTAGTTATCTATAATATTTTACCAGACGATGTGAGCAGTAAGAACACCCACTATGACCAATAAATATAGAGACTGACGACATCCAACGATAAAATCACAATCTGCATGAACGGCCTATAAGGATTCCATTGTGGTAAGGAATATCATACTTCTGATCTGGCAACATCTGAACGTGAGATAAAAATACGTGACTCTCAAAAGCAGGTCATCTGAGTGATGCAGCCCTTTCAAGTGACGAGTTGTTTTGGTTCGAGATAACCATCTTTTCCAAAGCAGGCCTCGTTTGTTTGTCCAGCGGGACAGGAAAATATATCAAAATTTTCTCCTGCACCAAATCACTTTGAATAAAGTTAAGATATAAGTGCAATTAAAATGACAAAGCTCCACCTGAAGCAACATCATCTATGTCTTCATCTTAGCTGTGGTCAGCGTTATCCATCTTTCAGAGCAGATTTTCTCTCTCACAGCTGCCTGCATAACCACACCTAACGGCAAAGCTGGTAAAAGTCATTTTGTGAGCATAAAAAATCAATATGTTTGGATCAATAGAGTTGAAATGAAGGAACACAGGATAGATATTATGAGAGAGAGAGAAGGAGAGTAAATGTGATTTCAGCACAACTGTACTGTGAGAATCTGCTTCTGTAGCTTTACTCTCCTCACTGCCCTTTATGTGGGTTTAAATCACTAAGTGCTAAAAATAAGCCATAATAATGAACTCTTGTTATTTACATGATCTCATCTCAGTGTTTTAAAGATGAAGTGTTAAATTACTTTCTCCTATTCCAGCTTAACTGTATAGTCTGATTCCCAATTTACTTATCAGTTTACAACTAGCTGCAAGTTACTGATTTGTTCTTATGAAAGCTCGTTTCTACCACAAAAAAATAAAAAATGTAAATAAAAAAGGGTAATAGCTACTTTTTATCTCGCAATTTTGACTTATTTTCTCGCAATTCAGAATTTACATCTCATAATTCTGACCCTTTTCCCCACAATTCGGAAATTCAGAATTGCAAGATGTAAATTCTGAATTCTGAGGGAAAAAAATTGTAGAATTGTGAGAGGTTAACTTGGAATTCTGCGAAGAAAAGTCCAGATTGTGAGCTATAGCTTGGGAAAAATAAGTTGCAATTTATCACAACTTGCAAGATGTGAACTCAGAATTCAGATGAAAAAAGTCAGAATCGTGAGATGTAAACTCAGAATTGCAAGAAAAAGTCAGAAATGTTGGGAGTTCATAAAAAAGTCTGAAATGTAAAATAAAATGTTGCCAGTATATTTTTTTGTTCCATAATGGAAATGGTCTTCTGTATACGTTCTTCATATGACAATGTGAAGGTAAAAGAAAAAAAAAGAACATTATAGCACTTTTTTGTTCGTTTAGTATAATAGGATAATTATTGGATTGCATTTATGCTACTTCTAAAGGACTGTGTTAAAAAGTGTAAGAATTGTTTTAAATGTATTGTTTTTGTTTTTAATTTAATTGTCTATAATATTTTACCAGGGAATTCATCCCATTAGTCATCAGACGATGTGAGCAGTAAGAACACCCACTATGACCAATAAATATAGAGACTGACGACATCCAACGATAAAATCACAATCTGCATGAACGGCCTATAAGGATTCCATTGTGGTAAGGAATATCATACTTCTGATCTGGCAACATCTGAACGTGAGATAAAAATACGTGACTCTCAAAAGCAGGTCATCTGAGTGATGCAGCCCTTTCAAGTGACGAGTTGTTTTGGTTCGAGATAACCATCTTTTCCAAAGCAGGCCTCGTTTGTTTGTCCAGCGGGACAGGAAAATATATCAAAATTTTCTCCTGCACCAAATCACTTTGAATAAAGTTAAGATATAAGTGCAATTAAAATGACAAAGCTCCACCTGAAGCAACATCATCTATGTCTTCATCTTAGCTGTGGTCAGCGTTATCCATCTTTCAGAGCAGATTTTCTCTCTCACAGCTGCCTGCATAACCACACCTAACGGCAAAGCTGGTAAAAGTCATTTTGTGAGCATAAAAAATCAATATGTTTGGATCAATAGAGTTGAAATGAAGGAACACAGGATAGATATTATGAGAGAGAGAGAAGGAGAGTAAATGTGATTTCAGCACAACTGTACTGTGAGAATCTGCTTCTGTAGCTTTACTCTCCTCACTGCCCTTTATGTGGGTTTAAATCACTAAGTGCTAAAAATAAGCCATAATAATGAACTCTTGTTATTTACATGATCTCATCTCAGTGTTTTAAAGATGAAGTGTTAAATTACTTTCTCCTATTCCAGCTTAATATGCAGAAACAAAAATATCTGTATGTTTATTCTACTAAAAAGTGAAAACACTGGCAAAACAATGCTAATTGTAATTTAATTTTAAATTTGCGTTTCCCAAAAAAAATAAGCCATAATAATGAACTCTTGTTATTTACATGATCTCATCTCAGTGTTTTAAAGATGAAGTGTTAAATTACTTTCTCCTATTCCAGCTTAATATGCAGAAACAAAAATATCTGTATGTTTATTCTACTAAAAAGTGAAAACACTGGCAAAACAATGCTAATTGTAATTTAATTTTAAATTTGCGTTTCCCAAAAGCATCGTTAGCCAACTACTGTATGGTGGCAAGTTTCATCTTTACCAACATATTTCAACAATTCTATGTTTCCCAAAATCATAGTTCAAATGAACATTCGCAAGCAGCTTCGCAAACTTACGTGTTTAGGACTAACGCTCTCAACCTGTGGTTAGAAGTTGTTTACATAATTTCTTCATTAACAACCATCCTATATTGCTGAGAGTGCTGGGTAGTAACTGATTACATGTAATCTGGATTACATTATTAGACTCCAAAATGTAAATACTTGTAATTAGATTATATTAAAATATCTGTAATCCGACTACAGTTGCTTTTTCGTTGGTTACATGATTACATTTTATTCTTAAAATAAATTATTCATAATTCTTATTTTTCATTAAACTCACGAACCCCCTGCAGTTCTTTCCCAAACCCCAGTTTGGGAAACCTTGATGTAATGTAGTGTTTAATGGACTTTATGTTGTTAATGATAATGAATGTATATATATTTTCTTTCTCTTTGTGTTTTTATATCAATATGATGCAAGATTATCCTGTTTAAATCAATGTGATGAACATTTAAATCAAAAGTAATCTAAAAGTAATCTGATTACAGTATGTTATTGACTACAATTTTTGTCATGTAATTTCGAATCAGTAACGAACTACAATTTGCAAGTAATCTATCCAGCACTGATTTCAAATGATGGAGGTGCAACCACGTTTGGAAAGCTTGCTAGTTGTGGTGAGCTTGCTAGTTTCTACAATGATGCATTGTACTATGGTGTATAAGCAGCAAGGTACGTTGTTGTATGGGAAATGCACTCCAGTTAAACACACCAACAGTGATTCATCCAATGGCGTGAGTTTGGGGTGGGACTATCTGTTTGACAACCAATGGTAGATGGAGAAACCTTCAGGAAACCTGTTTGAACCAAGTCAAGGTTTGGTTAATTAGATTGGCTGACTAGCATGCTGTAACTATACCTTTTGCTTCAAAAAAAGGTTCTTTATCCATTGAAGATTGATTAGTTACTTGAAATATATGGTTTATAGGCACATAAGCACTTCTAATCACATCCTGCGCCAGTGAGACCAACTGCCATTGAGATGAATGGGGATGCTAACGGCTAACAGCTTGCTCCAGGTATTATAGTCCGACTACATTTAGTGAATACATTTATGCTACATTAAAATCTCTGTAAAAGCTTAGATGCTGCTTTTATGATGTGTTTGTAGCTGATTTGCATTATATTTTGGTTTGTAAGTACCTGCAAAATGTTTCTTTATTTTTAATGACCTTAGATGCTCTTGAAATGACAAACATATAAATTGTGTGGGTTTACGTTTAAGGTTATTGCACTGGGACGCTGTCCTGTTTGTCAAGCAGAAGTGTGTCATTGAGATTCTCGTCGTAGAGCCAGACTTTATTTCCCACGAGTCGCACCTGCTGCCGCCTCTGAAGCTCACTTTGGGGTCCGTGCTGGTGGAACGCTGAGCGGACGCAGTCTGACATCTGAGCACGCTGAGATCTCGCATCTAAAAGAACACAAGGTCAGAGATCTGAGCTCTTTATGATGTGGGTAGAACATTTCAGCAGTACATCATACAGCAGACTTCAGTCAAACACTGACAGACTTACTAGAACATCATATCATCTCTGTTGAAAAGACCACTATAGGTGGTCACCACCAGTTTATGCTGTGGTTTAGATTCTCTACAAGGCTGAGTAACAGGCACAACCAACAAACTACTGAACAGCTTAAACTAAATTGTGCTGGATAACAGCATTTTTTTTAATTATGCATTAAAAAAAACTATGTTTGGAAGAATGGTCAAAGAATGAGTCTAAATAGAGATGTAGAAAATTGCGTCTATAATCACTTCTGATGAATTTGTCACACTAGAACAGGTAGTATATTAAGTTAATATATTTTGGATTATTTGTGAGATATTGTTGGATTATTTACAGCTACTTTTTTGTTTGATATTGGATTTGATTTGATCAGTAGTGGAAGAATTTATTCAAAATATTTTTTAAATTTTAGGTGTTTGACAAATGCATGTCTTTGTAAGCTTTTATATAGGTAAAATAATGTCAAAAAGGAAAAAATGCCCCTGAAAATCAATAAGAAATGTAATTTCCAACAATGGTGCACAATATACATATTATTTAGCATGTAATTGTAGCCTAATCATCTTTTAGCCACGCTTTCGAAAATAACAATGTTGGCTTCTGTGAGTTCTTATGTGAATGCTTCGTTTTCATTCATCAGCAGACCAGTCAGCTCTAATGTTAATGTTTTTTCCCTCTTTAATTTGTGCTCTTTTATGTGTAAGTAAAAGCATACGTGCAATAACGTTAAATGTTCTAGATAGAGAAAGTGGAAGGGAAGGTAAATGTTCAGTGAGGCCTGGATTAATCTTCTCCTTTCTCTGATCCGACCTCCTTGCTGAGGAACCCGTACTTCACCTTTCATCTTTTCATCCTATATTCATTTATGTGGATTTAAGCTTTTGTGTGTGTATGTATTAATGCACTTTTTAATGAAATGTGGTGGTCTGCGTTGGTTTATATCCAAGCGAGAGTGCTGGACCTGTTGCTGGTGGAAACAAGCTTTTTTTTGTCTTAAAAACTCAGTGTTTTTACCAACATGTGGTCTCTCAGGGAAGCTGTTGGCTCTCAGCTTTCATATTTTATTCTATATTAGAGGTGAATAAATGGTTGTTTTCCTACAGTGGGGAAAATATTTATTTGATCCCCTGCTGATTTTGTAAGTTTGCCCACTTACAAAAAAATGAAGGGTCTGTAATTTTTATGGAAGGTTTATTTTAATGAATAACCAAAAAATCTACCAAAAAATCCAGAAAAAGCACATTATATAAATGATAGAAATTGATTTGCATTACAGTGAGTGAAATAAGTATTTGATGCCCAAGCAAAACATGACTTAGTACTTAGTACTTGTTGGCAAGCACAGAGGTAAGACGTTTTTTGTAGTTGGTCACCAGGTTTGCACAAGTCCCTGTAAAGGCAATATTAAATATGTGTTCTGAGTTTGTCACACCACTGAAAAATGTATTATTAACCACTCAGCCAAATTTGAACGATGAAAAAATCCACCAAGTAAATGTAAATAAAAATAAGTGATAAAAATCTTGAAGAAATGGGCGGTATCCCATGCTCTCAAACGCTGAGGGCGTGTCTGCTTTTTGCGCTGAAACCACACAAGCACACAAGTTAACACTCAATGGTGGGCACGTACTGCCAGGGAAGGCCGAGGTGGGAAATAGTCAGTTCGGCCCCATTTACCAGTAACATCGGATTATCAGTGAATCCCAGTTGTCTCCGATGAAAGTTTATAAATTTATCCGCTGTAAAATGATCACTGCAGAGGCGGGTTTTGGTGGTGATCCTCAGCTCTCCATCAAGGTGGCTCTTCACAAAATTAATCCAACTCTTTTTGATATAATCATTATTAGGAAATTTAAATAAGAACACCGAGCTGTTTTGTTTGTTATCGCAACCAGGAAATACGCATTTCAGTGACAAAGGCATAGCTAGCTAGCTGTGTGTGTAGGCTGTGTGTTACTAACGGTACTGACAACTCGCGATTGAGCGGGTGAACTGATGCGAATGTGCTCTAGTTATAGTGTTAGGGGAGGGGCCATGGCTCGGGGGCTCCAGTGCATCATCAAACCCCCTTTATAGCCCCGCCCAAAAAATCCTGAACACAGAATTGGTGAAAAACTGTTTAACGTTCTAACTCCACTATTCAGTACTACATAGTTCACAGTCTTTGTAATGTGTTTCAGTAATACATTTGTAACATTTATAATGCATTCAGAAACAATTCTCAGAATTGACTTTACAGGGACTTTAGGTTTCTTGGTTGTTGTTTTGGCAACTCGAAGTTTCAGCTCCTTCCACAGATTTTGACGTTCCACAACAGAGAAATAGTGTGTCTTACCATCGTTCCCAGCATTTAAGCGGCAGTCGTGGCCTTTAAACAAGGCACCGAGCCCCCAACTGCTCCCCGGGCGCCGCAGCAATATGGCTGCCCACTGCTCCAGGTGTGTGTTCACTGCTGTGTGTGCGCACTTGGATGGGTTAAATGCAGAGCACAAATTCCGAGTATGGGTCACCATACTTGGCCACACGTCATTTCCCTTAATATTATACAGTGCACACATCTCAGGAGGGATTTTGATCCACTCCTCTTTACAGATCCTCTCTAAATCCATAAGGTTTCTTGGCTGTCATTTGGCAACTCGAAGTTTCAGCTCCCTCCACAGATTTTTTATAGGATTGAGGTCTGGAGACTGGCTAGGCCACTCCATGACTTTGATGTGCTTCTTCTTTAGCCACTCCTTAGTTGCCTTGGCGGTATGTTTTGGGACATTGTAATCCTTGAAGACTTGACCCATCTTCAGTGTTCTGGCTGAGGGAAAGAGGCTCTCATCCAAGATTTTACAGTACATGGCCCCGTCCATTTGTCCCTCAATGCAGTGAAGTCGTCCTGTACCCTTAGCAGAAAAACAG
>NW_015505886.1:958702-968470 GCF_001515645.1 Sinocyclocheilus grahami | reverse complement strand
TAATCTGTGTTCCACATGGGCACATAACCAGTCTGTGGGAGCCATAATTCTTGCTGGTTGGTAGGGGATCAAATACTTATTTCACTCATTGAAATGCAAATCAATCTCTAACCTTTATATAATGTGTTTTTTTCTGGATTTTTTGGTTGGTATTCTGTCACTATCCATTAAAATAAATCTACCATACACATTACAGACCCTTCATTTCTTTGTAAGTGGGCAAACTTACAAAATCAGCAGGGGATCAAATAAATATTTCCCCACTGTATTTCTATGAGGAAAAATACTTTGGACTATGTTTAGAATCAGAAAAAAAGCAGATGGACATTTGAAATATTTTCCACATGGTTGCTGTATCCTCTGCTGTGACCTTGCCCATGGTGGAGGGGATGGTCTTTTCTTTATGGTTGATGTGATGGGCCAGTAGCTGCCAGAGCACTGGAGGACATCAGGGAACGCATGTCTTTCTTTATGCTACAGTCGTTGTCTGTATCAGCGAGGGGTCACTGTCAGCCGGTATGGGGTTCTGGCATTTCAAGCCTGACAGAACTTTAGACCGAACTAGTTGATCTATCCATGCTGAAGAAGAAACACATGTGCTTTGTTCATTGGCCTTTACTGCCAATATCATCAGAATCTGGCATTCCAGTTCAGACTCGTATCAGTTTTCAGGTCACAGTGGAGTGATATGTATTGACAGAACAGTTTTCTCTGCACTTGGTTAGATGAACTTCTCTGTGCTGCACCGTGATGTCAGATTAATTCATCTTTCAACATCTAACTGTGGTTTTAATGGGTCATGTAACTGTGACCAGGGCATATCTGAATTCAGTAGATATTTTGATTGTTCAAAATGATATGTTGTAAATACACCCATCTCACATCAGTTTGCCGCATATTATGCTCATCAAAATCAGAATTTAACAAATGAGCTTGTATTTTCTGGTGATCATCATGCAGAATTTTGGACAGGAGCACATCACACTGCTCTTACAGAAGGACATCATGCACTCACAGAGTTGCATTATGACATCAGGGTGGCATTATGGCATCACAATGCAATCACAGCACAGCCTAATAACAGACTGATATCACACAGCAATAACATAATGACTTGTGACATCACACAATCAAAATCTCAGTGTGGCATCATGACACTAAATTTCAGAGTACTGCACTTTGACACCACACTGCAATCACATGGTGACATCATGATATCACACTGAAATTCAGAGTGTGGTATTTTGACATCACAGTGTGTTATGAAATCACATTAGGATCACATCATGATATCACACTGGGATCACATAGTGGCATCATTATATTACATTGAAATCACAAAGTGGCATCACAATATCACATTGGAATCACAATGTGGCATCATGATAGTACACTGGAATCACAGTACAGATGTAATATCATGATGTCACTTTGTGATTTCATTGTGATATTATAACAGTACCTTCATAATATCACACTGGAATCACAGTGAAATCATGATATCACATTGGAATCACAGAGTGGCATCATGATAGTACACTGGAATCACAGTACAGATGTAATATCATGATGTCACTTTGTGATTTCATTGTGATATTATAACAGTACCTTCATAATATCACACTGGAATCACAGTGAAATCATGATATCACATTGGAATCACAGAGTGGCATCATGATAGTACACTGGAATCACAGTACAGATGTAATATCATGATGTCACTTTGTGATTTCATTGTGATATTATAACAGTACCTTCATAATATCACACTGGAATCACAGTGAAATCATGATATCACATTGGAATCACAGAGTGGCATCATGATAGTACACTGGAATCACAGTACCATCATAATATCAAACTGGAATCACAGAGTGACATCATGATATCACATCGGAATCACAGTACCTTCATAATATCACACTGGAATCACAGTGAAATCATGATATCACAATGGAATCACAAAGTGACATTGATATCACATTGGAATCACAGTACCATCATAATATCAAACTGGAATCACAGAGTGACATCATGATATCACAATGGAATCACAAAGTGACATCATGATATCACATTGGAATCACAGTACCATCGTGATATCACACTGCAATCACAGTGACATCTTAATAGCACACTGGAATCACAGTGACATCACGATATCACACTGGAATCACAGTGACATCATGATATCACACTGGAATCACAGTGACATCATAATATCACACTGAAAACAGAAAGTGGCATCATGACATTACAATGGAATCACAAAGTGACATCACAGTATCATACTGCAATCACAACGTGGCATCATGATATCACACTGAAATCACAGTGTGCTATTATGATATCACACTGGAATCACAACACAGCCTCATGATATCACTGAAATCACAGTGTGGTATTATGATATCACATTGGAATCACAGAGTGCCATCATGGAATTATATTGGAATCTCAGTGTGGCATCATGATATTACAGTGGAATTACAAAGTGCTATCATAATAATATTACATTTACCTTTATTCATTTAGCAGTAGTTTTTATCCAAAATGACTTACAAATGAAGAACATCACAAGCTATTTTTCATAAGAGCTATAGTACACAGTGCCAAGTTTAATATTTAAGATAGTTTAGTACGTAAGCTGGAGCAGAGTTGAAATGCAGAGAAGTCTTTTAAAAAATGAAGGAGAAATCTGAGTTACATCACTGCACTTACATAGTGGCATCATGATATCAAGCTGAAATCGCAGCATAGTAGTATTACACAGCACCACAATAAGCGAGTCCCCACGAGTGTGAGTCTTGCTTGGTGTGTGTGCTGCTGTGAGATCATTTCCTGTTCTCGCTTGGGTGGTAATTACTGTAGATAACCTCTAAGTCCTATCCGACCTGGAGCCATGCCCTTATCTCCCACTTTTAGCTTTCCGGAGATCACACTCTCTTGCTCCCTCTCAGCATGTGTGTTTGTTTAGCTCCGTCTCACTGCACTAGGGAGACACGACAGGTGCTTCCGAAATGAAGGAACTAGCATTCTTCCATCAGGAGCGCTAATCTGATTTAGCACTGCTAGCCCAGTGCGTGGCACGGCTGTCACAGATGCCTGTGGAGAACATGTATCAGTACACGGAGACGACAACCTGACACCATCTGCACGTACAGGTGCCATCAACAGCATCTCCGAGGCTTAGAAGAGTGAACCATCGCTGGCATCCGGTGATACAAAAAACCCCAGGAGTGTGAAAATGGCGGCGGTGCTGAATATCTCCTCAACTTTGACACTGTCACCATAGAGGGATGAAGATTGACAGAATGCAGTCAGATGTACTGTAGTAAAAGGCTGATGTTGTGTGACTTGCTAAGGCTGTCTTATGCTGCTCCTGCAATATATGAATCAGTATACTGTGAATTTGGATGCAACATTTAAATGCACTTAAAGGAAGAGTTCACCCAATAATGAAGATTCTGTCAATATCTAGTAGCTTATTCCAGAGGTTTCCAGACGTGACATCAATAGAATAGTAAAGTTGTTTTATAAAATACTACAAAACCATTTTTTTATTTGGAATAATTTGTGCAAATGCAAGTATTTAAGTATTTCAATTATTGATACAGTAGACATTTTGTACTAGTACACCACATAACCTTACTAACTCGATCTCCAGTTATGACGAAGGCTTGACAGGGAACATTGAACGCTTTCTACATCGTTCTCCTCCCTCTCCACTACGGACCCTTTCAAATGACTAATTCCCTTTCACTCTCTCCACCACGTTTTTGCAAGCCGCCTCTCAATTTACATAACATGAATAGAGATGAACCTCTGCATGCGCCGCTCTGGCCGAGCTGTTTTTTAGTTAGATGATCCGTTTATTAGTTTATTGGTCTATTTATCTCTCCTGCTCTCCAAAATCACTTCAGCTTGTGAAGGTAGAAATCACAAGAAATTTGGGATTCCTTCTTCTTACTTCATCCAAAACAGCCCACAGAATAAATATATTCATAAATATGAGGCATGAGGTGGTTCTGATGGGAGAAGTGACGCAGCATTATGTCTGAATTGATCACAGATTGTCTTTTTTAGGAGAGGAGAACTTGTGTTAACAGCTGTTAGCACAAGTCTCACATGTGTGGACAAAGAACAGATGAGCACTAAAGGAAATGAACCATTGTCACCTGGATGTAATAGTTAAAATGATTAGTAAGTTAAAATTATGAAGCAATAAAAATAAAACAAAAAGTGAAAATTACAATATAAAACAAAGTAGATAATTTTAGTGTGAAACTTAATTTTGTGCTATGATCTTTTATATTTTCATTTGTGTTGGTTATTAATTGAAAAATGGTCAACTATTGACCAAAGTGCAGCATTGCCACCACAAGTTCTCTAGCTTTCAATTTACCACTAAATTATTCACAACATTGATTTTAAAAATAAAAGATGAACTGTACACTATGTTCAGCACAAATTCATAAAAAAGCTGAATTTGCATAATATCGTGAAAACATTCATGAGGTTTTGGTGCAACATGATTTTCCCCACGGTAATTGTAACTTTATATTTATGTAAAAATGCCTTGATTAATTATTCATGAATCTACAATCATATAAATATGGATACTTTTCACTGACTCAATTCGTTCATGAAAACAATGGAAGAACCAAATAACAGAGTTAAAAAAAGGAAGGGAGCTGACTGTGAAGTTGCTCACAGAAGCAGCACCTCAAAAATATTCTCTTCCCTGTTCTCTCAGCGGGTGTTTAAAACTTCTTCTAAATCTCACAACACTGTCAAGTTATTGGGTTGTTAACTGATGAACTGCTAGCAATACGAATGATTGTAGAGGCTAACTACTGGAAATCAAACACATTTTGAAAACTGGTTAAATATTTAACAAAATGTATGAACTGCCAGTTTTCCTCACTTCTGTACCTTCAACGCACTGAGGATTTACTTGTGAAGTTCAGTGTCACTGATGGCATAGCTTGATTTTCCTACAAACCCTTACAGTCAATTAAACCTTACAACTGGAAATTAGTAATTAGTTAGTTAATAATTAGAGCGGGTGTTTAAAACTTCTTCTAAATCTCACAACACTGTCAAGTTATTGGGTTGTTAACTGATGAACTGCTAGCAATACGAATGATTGAAGAGGCTAACTACTGGAAATCAAACACATTTTGAAAACTGGTTAAATATTTAACAAAATGTATGAACTGCCAGTTTTCCTCACTTCTGTACCTTCAACGCACTGAGGATTTACTTGTGAAGTTCAGTGTCACTGATGGCATAGCTTGATTTTCCTACAAACCCTTACAGTCAATCAAACCTTACAACTGGAAATTAGTAATTAGTTAGTTAATAATTAATCGTGCTTAGGTATGTTTAAAAAACACTGCTATTTTGACCACTCACAAACCTAAAATATACATTACAGTAAAGCTTTCTGATTCATTTCAAATCGGATGTAAATGAAAAATGACACGCTGTTCATTTAGGGAGTCTGTTGCAAACTGTACGGCTCTGAATGATTCACTGACCAAGTGAACCCGATTCGAACCACTACTGACTAGCGAATTCGAGGAATCTTCCGTAAATCTTTTTGACTGATTCACGGTTCATAACAGTCATTTTTGCTCACGAATCAGACATCATGACTTGCCGTGTGTAGGAAAAACTAAAGCCAGGGGCACACTGCATGATTTTTGGCTGTCCCAGATAAAAAATTGGCATCGTTAAACAATCGTGGCGATTTCTGTGATCTGTCGTACAGTGAGACTGGTTTAAAGATGGCCGCTGTCACGGTCTTGCAACCAAAGATAGCCTACGATAATTTTCTGGCCGTGTCAGAAATTCAGCATGATCATCACACAGTCTACTACTACGACCAACGTTTACTGACCAGCCAATAAAAATGCGACATGAAATCAACGCGATACGGCGCTAAAATACAAAACCGCTTACCTCAAGCTCTTATCCCTTCCTCTTTAGCTGCTTCCACTTTTTCAGCGCACATAAAACACACAACTGCTAAAGTGTGATTCGTCATGCTCTTTTTGTTTACCACTAGCGCATGCTGATGATGTTTTATTCTTCTATAGTAACGTGCGTCAATAGGAAATCAATAGTCCATAGGTGTCATCATCGTACAGTCTACATGCATGTTGTACCCAAGTTTATTAGATCCATATCGCAAAATGTGGTTTGCAGTAATCTTATAGGATTGTTAAAATCGTTAAGTGCTCTTATAGGATTGCTAAAATCGTGCAACTGACAAAAACCGAATACCGACGAACACAGCAGCATGGTGAGTTTTTCCCAATTGTAAAGTTTATTGATGCACGTTTTTATCGCAGTGTCGAGCCAACATACCACAAAACTCTGCCGTGTTATGAAATGTTATATTGAATTAGAAAAGAATCCAAAATAGAAGCATTTTCTAGTGATCTCAGACCCTATTCTGAGCTGATATTTAAATAATATGGTTATGAACATACAACTCCATTTTAATCACAGAAGCCTACACATGAAACTTCCTATATTAACTTTAGCGCCAGAAACTGGATTAACCCTCTTTCAGATATCTGCAAAGAAGAAATCAATAGTGAAAAATAACACATTTATCTATTTAGCCAAAACAAATTTTTCTAGTAATATTACTAAATAAAATATTGTCTATTGTGTGCTAGTTGCCTGTGGGTGCTCCCATTCAGTGTTGAATGTCATTAGCTGCACACATAGCAGACTACTAGTAGAAATAGCAACATTTAGGCTGACTTAAAGCTTGAGAGGCATTATGGGATAGCAAAGTGTCCAGTTTGCACATTTAAAAATCTCAGAGGATGCAGTAGGTTGTTTGCTTCGCCTTACACTTTTGACAGTTTTTTTGTAGTAGGGAAGTATGCATACTCGGACACAAATAATCCTAAAATGTAATTTATTACTAAATTTAAGTAAATGAAAAATCCTATGTTTTCAGACTTTTAGACCCCATTGTATAAGACAGAGAGATTCTGAGGTTGATTTGTGAGTTTGTGCTCTATAAACAAGAGATCACAGACATCCTCACACTCTCATATGACTGTCATATAAATTTTTCATTAAGAATAACTTGTCAAATCTCTTTTGGAAAGATTAAAAGGAGTCAAAAGAAAGCTGAGGAACAGATTTGGGCTATTATGGCTATAAATATATACTATTATCACTCAGATCTGTCATTGTGGCTGTACGTTTTGTGTTGGTGGCTGTATTAGCATTATAAAGACAGACTGATTCCTTGGAGCTGCGAGGTGTAAAAACATTTTCTCTGCTTATTGGACAAAAGCGTCTTTGTTATATCGTTGCTGCCTGTTTAATATCACATTGTGGCACCTCTAAATGTTTTGCAGCCTTTCACACACACGCATGCTAGATTTTCTCACAAACGCAGACACGTGTGAAACTCCACACAGCAGATTTCGGCTTTTCGCCTCACATGACACTCACATTAGCATTACAGGTTTAGGTTATCTGTCTCTGGTGGCTCTTGCTGCCATAAACATCATTTCGGTTTGCTTTGCTTTAGTATATGCTTCAGATAGTGTGAGCTGGATATTGTCACTATATTCTTAGTATCTCCTTAAACTATAATTCCACCATATTGGCTAGAAACAGTAAATAAATCTCCTCAGTCTTGACATTCAATGCACACAACTTATAATCCGCTCATGAAATTCAAGTATGTTTCCGCTGTTGATCTTTGATAGCACAGACGTGTAGATGCTGGAAAATATCAATCTCATCCTCCTCTCATGATTTGGTAACTTTGGAGGCCGTCAGACTATTGCTTAGCAACCGCTCAGCTAAATTCGGTGCATGGCTTGTTCTGTTGTTAGCAGAGAGGGTTTATATCAAACCAGAACGACCTAGAGGGAAAAACCCAAAATTGTGATTGTGTCTGGATAGCAGATAAATAATTTAAAGGGACAGTTGTCATTGTTTACTCACCCACATGTCATTCCAAACCCATATTACTTTTGTTCATACAAAAAAATAGATATTTTGAAGGTTATGCTGGTTGCTCATTTCCATACATTTATAATGAATGTGGACTGAAGCCGTCAAGATTCCAAAAATGGCCTTAAAAGTCATAGATCTTACTGTATGGTAGACACCATATTGAATTTAAAGCTGGTGAAAATGAAGCTGTGAGGAATAGATTTACAGGCTTTACAATGGTACGTACTGTATAAAGGCACTAGATTGTATAATTTCTCAAAACTCTGGGAAACCAAAACTTTTAAAACAGTTTTATTTAGATTTGTCTACCTTTTGGAAAGATGTTTTGTCAGCTGAACAACTGGCATGTTGTTAAACAACAGTACAATCCATCGAACTCACTGCACTCACTGTTTTAAAATGGTTTTCTTCTTATTTGACGGAAAGATCCTTTTCAGTGAGGGTTGGGGAATTTTCTTCCTTTTCTGTTTCTGTTGATTGTGGAGTTCCTCAGGGCTCCGTTTTGTGGCCTATTCTGTTTTCTTTATTTTTGCTGCCCTTAGGTCTTGTTTTTAAAAAAAACATGGAATGTCGTATAATCTTTATGCCGATGATATTAAGATTTACTTGCCTGTTAGACCTGGAGGACCAACTTCTCATTCACCCTTGTTTTGTATGTCTTGAGGAGGTGAAGTGTTGGTTAGAGCAAAATCGTCTCCAGCTAAATGCTACTAAATCTGAAGTTGTAATTTTTGGGCCAAATCTGGTTGACAGTTACATAAAATATGTTTTAGGTCCATGGTCAACAAATGTGTGGTCCCAGATAAGGAATCTGGGTGTAATCTTTGACTCAGTTCTAACATTTGATCATCAGAATATTCTTTATATTTAAATAATATATTTTTTATTAATATTTAGTATTATTGGCTAAAAATACATCATGAGCGACATAAAGTTAAGTAAATAATGACATAAGTTTCTTTTTTTGGGGTGAACTATTCCTTTAAAGCCTTTTCAAACCTTTAATTTTGTGTTGAACTTTGACAGCCTCCATCTTGGATTGTTTGTCACTGAATTTTGGCATCCTTAGAACAACAAAGATGATTCTCCCTGGAAGAGACACACACACACAGTCAAAAATCCACCTCATATCTGTGTCGAAATCAGATTAATGAATAAATGAACGACAGTCCAAAGAGGAAAAATGGAGGATCATGGGATATGTGGGTCATCGTGCACTGATTTCCCCAGATTCGCTGACAGAACTGTGAAGTGCTTTGAAGACAGATGTCACATTAAAGGAGGTTAGGGTGAGCGGAGCTTCAGTAACGTCACATAAACCCTGAGTTCAGCATCACTGAGACTCACAAATGCTTCTTGAGTCCTCTCTGTCTGTCTGCATTGAACACAACACCAGCAGCTGCATACAGAAAACACTAATCCAGTTATTCCTTGGGGAAAGTTTGATATTAATTAAAAATGTTTAATTACTGTCTCTCTACCTCATGGGGCTGCAGTATGTGCAAACTATTATTGGTGAATGTAATAATATATTTTTAACTAGAATATACACTTTGATGAACTGAATGTTGACATGTTATTTTGACTCGTATATCATTTTTTTTTAATTATATATTATTATATAATTATATATTATTAAGTATTGTATTATTTCATATAACATTTCATAACCAATATTTCATAGTGGTCCATCCAGCCATCCATCCAATCAACATTGTAAAATCTCTAATTTGAATAATGATGTAAAAATGTATGTATAAATTAAAG
>NW_015505886.1:940771-958242 GCF_001515645.1 Sinocyclocheilus grahami | reverse complement strand
TTTAGCAAATGGCTGCAATATAACAGAGTGAAAAATTTAAGGGGGTCTGAATACTTTCCGTACCCACTATATATATATATATAATAATCTTACAAAATAAATTCAATTAATTTAATTTTTTTTTAACTTTAATACTTATATTAAAATACTTTATATAGTTACATAATCATTGATTTTCATATGAATATAATATGAATATATTATTCCTGATATTATACTATCTAAAAATATGATTAAAATATAAAATATTTATGAATATAATGCTGACATGCAGTAATATATACTGTAAAATACACAATGCTCAATAGTTATAATTATTTGAATAAAATAATAATCAAATTAATAATTAACATGAGTTAAAATATTGATTAATTATTAAAATAGTTCAATTAAATAGTTATATAAACATTGGTTCCATATGAATGTAATATTGATATTATTATTGATATCATAAATTACCGATGTTATAAAAATATATTTTAAATACATAATTTATGAATATAATAATGATATTATTATTATTAATGTAAAAAAAAATCAAAATATATTTTAATATTATGTTCAAATATATTATAAGTTGTTTTGTTGCTTTTATGCAGATTATTATATTAATAATTAATTGTAACAATTTATTGCACATTGATTTCTTTTATCATACTGTTGATGTGGCTGTTTAATAAAAGACACTTGATCCTATGAATTACTGTAATTTTACCAGATGAAATTACATTTTTACTTTGTGTCATGCCTGGATACTTTAACCAGAAATGAATAATCAGTCATCATTAGTCACCCCCATATCCTTCCAAACTGGTTCGTTCTTCTGTGAAACTCAAAAGGTCAAAAGGTCAGTAGCCAACAACACACAATGACGTACCTGTGTTAAATTGAAATAAGTTACTGTGTCAGTTCAGTGATTGTTTTTCTTTTGCTTCCGTTATGTTTCCACATCCTTTCCTCCTGTAACTCTGCACAAAAACAAATGCAACACATTCACAAACACATCTTTTTATTACTTGCAGAGTGACTTTCTTCCTATTAGTTCTGCATAGCTTGATTTGTTCATGTTTGTTCTCAGCTGATGGTGAAACTGAAAGATTCGTAATTAATTATGATGCTTAATAATTGATCGTGAAGCATTGTAATTCATCTAACAGATCACAACACGAGTGCGCTGCTTTCACAGTCAGATGTGTGTGAAGTGCGATCAGAACCTGTTCGGGCCCCAATGGACTCCATAACAGATTTCAAAGAATCTGTTACCATAGACCAGCACTCACACTGATGTTCTTACTCACAAGCTCGAGAGACAAATGTCAGCCGTGGAGCACAGAGAGGATGCATTTTGCTAAAAGTAACCTTCACCACCTGTCGCCTAAGTGTGTATGTGTGTGTTTGTGTGTGTAATGAAATGTATAAAAGCCAAATCGCACTCAATAGCTGCAATATCGATCACTTTGTTGCAGAATTATTGTAGTTACATTAACTGATATATATATATATATATATTTTAGGGCTGTCAATCGATAAAAATTTTTAATCTGATTAATCATCCTTTTTCTGTTATTAATCACGATTAATCGCGCACTTCATGAAATTAAGCATAGACCATTTATCTTGTTTCAAATGTTTATTTTGTCATAATTTGCTATATCCAGCAAAGTAAACCAAAAGATTGAAGGGTGATTCTCCAAAATCTATATTTTCTGCAAGCTTTTTTCAAGATAAATTTAGATGACTTTCCAAAAAAGGACACTTAAAAACTCCAAAAGGGCACCAAAGAACCAAATGATATAAGGAGCCCATATAAGCACATATGAAAGAAAAAAAAAATCCGAATTTTGTAGAATGTGTACAGCGCAACAGCAAAGAGCTTTTTTACATTTTTAGAGAAGTCAAGTTGCGATACCGAACAGGACCACATGGAGATGCCAAAAAAAACCTAAACCAACCGCCTGCTGAGTGCATATATCTACTACAGTACACGGATCCATTCAGTATAACTAAACCCAGCAACATAAACATGGCAAATGAAAACATTATCGTGAATGTGTGTGGAAACAAGGTGAATGTACGGAAATGTCTTTGCCTGTGCATAAATACAATGTACGTTCAGTGCGTCAAGAGCACTCATACACGCATTATTATAACGGACTACTCCGTTTCCAAACAGTTAAAATGACAAATAAATGCATACTCTGAAAGCACTCCACAAGACATGTGAGATTATATTACTGGAAATTTAAAAAACAGAAATACTGCTCGAAAATGACCCATTCTCCTTCATTCTCCATATAAAACATATATTACATTATATATATATATATATATATATATATATATATATATATATATTGATAACAATTTCTATAATATATATTAGTTACACACACACACACATATATAATATAATATGCAATACATGCAATGCTAAGTTCTGTCTCAAACTACCTCATTCTAACTCATTGTTCCTCCATCATACTTTGTTGTGCCTCATTTGATTCGTTGTCTCTACCTGATTCTGTTTCATTGTATCTCCACACACAGTCTGTCTGCTGTGTCTGTCCTCTCTCTCTCTCTCTCTCTGGAGGGAATGATCTATGCTCTCTGCACTCCTTATTTTAGGCAGCATTTCTAATTTGGTTTTCCTCGTCCGACTGCCGCTGTAATTCACAACCGTGTCACACACACACACACACACACACACAGAAATAGCCCTGGTGGACACTCGTGCCGTTCACCATAAATAATGAGTCTAATGCAGCACACCGTTGCACATTCTGCAGTCATAACTTGTGATGATTCATTCCATGAGTAATTTTGCGTTAATTGCGTTAAATTATTTTAACGAGTTAAGGATTGTAAAATTAATCACATGGGTTAATGCGTTAACGATGACAGCCCTAATATATATATATAGGGGTTGCACTGACTTGTCGACTTCAATGCTCTGCCATGACGCTTTAAGCTTAACATCAACTAGTCGCTGGTCCTATAGAGGGCGCAACAGAACATAAGAAATCTTTGAAGGAGTGTGTGTGTGTGTCCGGTCAGTGTGACAGACAGTTAAACCAGTAAATAAGTTACACATCCACATCCGGGCCATGTTTAGAGGACACTGTTGGACTCATGCATATATATGAAAAGATATTTCAGGGAAAAAAAACGATAATATTTTTCTCATCTTTAAGAAATGCATTCAACTTCCAAAGAGTGAATCTAAAAACTCAGCCATGCAAATCCGCTTCCCATGGGAAAAAACAGCCTAACGATTGAAGCGAGATTGTTCGCCGCTTTCATCAGATGGCCAAAAGCACAAAGCCATTTACCTTTTGCAATTGTGCGTTCGATTTAGAGCAGGTTTAATCATGGAATGCTGTTTTTTTTTTTTTGAGAAGGAAATAAAAAATGAAAATATCCTTTGAACTGTACCTAGAGAGAGTGACCATTGTAACACTTTTCAGCTCTGGCCAATGCAAACTACTACAATACACACACACTCTGTTGAGGGGTGAAGACTTATTGTAGGGGTCTGTCTGTAAATGCTATGTAATTTAGAAGGAATGAAGGAGAATTTGGGCCCCTCAGAGATGACGAATGAAATAATTCACATTTCTGAAGGCTTTGGCTTTATCTCTGAAAGCTCAGCGGCTTTGAAGTGGTGTACAATAGAAGTGAATCTCCAGCGGTCGGTGCGCGCTAAATATCTGCCACTGCGCAGCGTGATGCTGAAGAGTTTTCCTTCACGTGTCTCGCATTTTCACAGCCTGTCGGAAAAATCTCGGAGTGGCTAATTGGTGTCACTTTTATGAGTCGAACTGAGAAACGTGATCAAAGCATCGAAGGTGTGAATCTGTCTGTGAGAATCTCAGGAACAAACATTTAAACAGCAGAATGTGTGTTTTACACACTGTGTTTCTCAGGGTTGTGTCTGTTAAAGGAATAGGCCTTCCCTCAGGCCATGCAAGATGTAGATGAGTTTGTTTCCTCACAGAACAGATCACTCAGCAGTGGATGCTCTGTAGTAAATGGGTGCCGTCAGAATGAGAGTCCAAACAGCTGATAAAAACATCACAATCCATAAGCAATCCACATGACTCCAATCCATCAGTTAACATTTTGTGAAATAAAAAGCTGCATGTTTTGTAGGCAACAAATCCATCATTAAGGAGTTTTAACTTTAAACCAGCCATAATATCCATAATAATAATGCTTCCTCCAGTGAAAAAGTCCATCACCTGTTGTCCTCTCACATGAAAATCCACCAACATGTTTAAAACTGTTTTGGACTGTTTTCACTTATAAACTTTGCTTAATATGTGCATATTTCATTCCTGATTCGGGGAAAAAACGACTTTTTCACTGGAGAAAGCAATAGATGACTGGGTGCCTTTGTTTCTTACACACACACACACACACACACACAGCTTTTCACTTCACAAGATGGACTGGAATTGTATGGATTACTTCTGGATTATTGTGATGTGTTTATCAGCTGTTTGGACTCTCATTCTGACGGCACCCATTCACTGCAGAGGATCCATTTGTGAGCAAGTGATGTAATGCTGCATTTCTCCAAATATGTTCCAATGAAGAAACAAACTACTCTACATCTTGGTTGACCTGAGGTTGAGTAAATATTCAGCAAATTTTAATTTTTGGGTAAACTGTTTCTTTAACAAGTGTGGCGAGGTAGAGATCATTCTCTGGACAACACTGATCTGTTAACAGCAAAACAGCTCTGAGAAAACAAATCAGACAGTGGTGAGGGGCAACACGTTCTCACTCCCAACTCATCACATATTGACGCTTGGCTACTGGCTTCAGAAGACTTGGAATGCAACACGACTTGTTTGTAATGCTTTTATACTGCTTTTTATGGTCAGTTTTTGCAATAAATACCTGTGACTGCACTTGTATTTGCCTCTTACGTGTTTTATATTGTTCAGAAGGTTTAGGGTAGGGGTGGGGTTAGGTGCTCCAATGAAAGTATAAATTTATATAAAATTCATATTCAGTTTTTTTTTTTTTTTTTTACAAAAGCATGCAAACCATTAAATTAATATACATTTATATAAAATTATTTCAGTTTTTTTTTTTTTTTTTTACAAATGCATGCAAACCATTAAATTAAGACAAACAACTGAAAACAATGGAGGACCCTGCACATCGAAAAGTGACGCTAAAGGGGTCCTGACCCAAATGTCAATATGTGACGAGTTGGAAGTGAGAACGTGTTGCGAGTGGAGAAATCTGTCACTGACACAGGGTACAATAAACATGATGAAGTGCTGATGATCAGGAGAAGAGCATACATGAAAGGACAGGTCTGTAAAAGTCATGCAATGATTGAAGACCAAGTGATGTGTGTTGAGTTCATGGAAAGTGGCTGGAATATTCTAGATACTTACCCAGATGTGCATGCCATGCTAAAGTTAGCGCATCATCATCTGGGATTGTGAGAAACCTTCATTAAGAACCTACATGATGCCTGTCACAGCTTACTTTACAGCTACTTACTTTCCCGATGTTCCTCAGATAAAGAAGGTTTAACTCTTTCGGTTAATTGTGCAGCGCTACTCTAAGCCTGACATACAAACCCAAAATCTGTAAACCCATCCTAAACCATCATCTTAATTTCATGCATTGTCTTTCAACCACTGAAGCTGTGAAATTGTGATGGTATAGCATTTAATTTCACTCACAGCCATGGCTCATCCTAATGGTGCACTTTGCTGAGCTTTTCATTCCTTGTGAAATTCCAGCACTGCAGCGTTTCCCCCATGCTAATTAGACAGAAATAGATGTTGGTGTTTTCCTTCAGGCCATGTTAATGAGACGCAGAAGAGCTGGTTTCTAATGCAATGATTGAAGACCAAGTGATGTGTGTTGAGTTCATGGAAAGTGGCTGGAATATTCTAGATACTTAACACCCAGATGTGCATGCCATGCTAAAGTTAGCGCATCATCATCTGGGATTGTGAGAAACCTTCATTAAGAACCTACATGATGCCTACATCACAGCTTACTTTAGAGCTACTTACTTTCCCGATGTTCCTCAGATAAAGAAGGTTTAACTCTTCTTGAGAAAAACCTTCTACTGCTTTGAACTGAGTCTTATTGCTTCAACAGGGTCAATATTTGCATTTGCTTATGAAAATATGTCTCACATCACTTCCTAGTCTGTTAGTTGCCAGCGAATTGCAGCATATTTGATGCTTCCGGTGTGTAAGAACAATTCTATCACAGTGGACCTTGGATATATGAAGTTTGTCTGTGAGGGATTGTTTGCATCTCTTTCATTATTCCCTTTCATTCCTTGCTTTATTTCTCTCTCCTTTTCTCTTCTGTCTTTTATGCGTTTGGTGTCATAGCGTGCCTTTTATTCCTCACACCCAAATTCCCTCAAGCTCTCAAATCACACTCCTAAAATACAGACACTATCAACACCAGACATCACGGCATCCTGCTAGAGAGAGAGAGAGAGAGCGAACAGACAGACAGAATGAGAGAGAGATGGAGCAGTAAGGGTGATGGGGGATAAAATTTGAGTTTTTACTCTGCTCCTTTACTCTAAATTGTGTTCTGTCAGCTCGTTTATGGTATTTTCCTTGAAGCCGCCGTACTTGCACTCAGGCTCCTATATTTCCTATCACAGTGCTGATATTTAATGAAGCAAAACCTCATTCCTGCTCCAGACAGTTCATAGAAAAGGGAGCTGGATAACCCGCTGAATGAATTTACAACAGAATTAATCTAGATCATTTTACATCCGCTTATCTCAGTAATGACAGTGAATTCCAACTTAAAATACTTTCTGTAATGCACTTAAATAACGAACAGCTCAGAGAACATGATAAAAGGAAGAATCTGTGGAACAGTGTAGGATATCAGACCGAATCAGACAATCTAAGATTTGGTCAAAACCGAGTTGAGGCACGAGGAGTCACAAAAATTCCACAGAGGCCCAAGACAACAGGATGTCATAAATCAGACCCTAGCCTCTCTGAAGCAAGCCTAAACCTAAACCCCTGTCACAGAACAGTTTTCAACATTAACACAAAAGAACACATTGACAAGTCCAAGGAGATTGTCAAATTTTGGGGCAAGTTATCAAGAATAATGGTCAAAAGAGATGACCGCATGACTATCACACGATAGTAACTACAGTCACAAGCTCCTCGTAAATTGACTTCCCCCACTTCACTCGCTGGCCGTCTCAGTGATCTGCCGTAAAACAGTGATTCTGTCCTAATTCCCTTGCATATTAATGGTGGAGTTCCCTTTAAAATCTTAAATGATTCCCTTTGAGCTAAATTATTGACCTGTTTCCCTTACAACAGCATAGAAGCAACACGGATGGATGATAGATAGACGGACGGATAGATAGATAGATAGAACGATAGACAGACAGACAGACAGATAAAATTATAGATAGAATGCTAAGAATGTTAAGTATCGCTTTTTATTTCTCCTCTTTCCTACTACTTGTTTCAGTTTTTATAACCATTTCTCACTATGTGTAAGTAAGTTGTTGTTTTTTAGCATGTAAGTTTGGCAGTGTTATTGTTATTTATTTTAATTTTAGTTAAATTATGTCTGAATTTATTATGTCTGTTTAGGTCTTTTATTAAGTTTTAGTTTAATTTCATTTGAGTTATTTTAATACTTCAACAAACTAAATGAAAATGAAATGATATATACCGGTATATTGAATTTATAAATGTGTTTTTTTTATGTTTGGCTTAGTGTTATGTTAGAATCATTATTATACTCTTATACCTTTTGTTCTTTAATATTTTTTATTGTTTTTAGCTTTATTTTTTGTTTTTCACTTAAATGTTGAGTTTTGATATTTTGTTGTATGCATTTGTCATTTTTATTTCATTTCTTCATTTTTAAAATGTGTATTAAGTAGTATTTATAAAGTTTTAGCTTTTAGTTTTGGATGTTTTCAGTTGTTTTAATACTACAATTGATTGCTTTTGATTTTGTAAGTCGCTTTGGATAAAAGCGTCTGCTAAATGACTAAATAAATAAATGCTAGACATACATAAAGATAGAACAATACATAGATAGATAGATAGATAGAACACTAGTCAGACAGCAAGACAATATAAAGACAGAAAAAGAGACAAAGTAGTTAGAATGAACCCTAGACAGATGTTTTGATGTTCACCTTGTGATGTCGATTTACCGCCGGCTCGTACTCCCCATCAAAACGTCACGGCGGCAGACTCGGGACAGCGGTGAAGCGTACCACGGGGTGGAGGGCCTGTTTGGGGTGATTGATGTGTCGAATGCTTGAATGTTCCTCTCTCAGGGCCGTCAGCGCGGTGACCCCTCAGTCGACGGAACCAGAGCGGTCCAGCAGCAGTGATTGATGGCCTGAAACTCATACGTCACAACATGTCAGAAGGTTTTCATACCAAAATATGGAATAAAAAGATGAGTATATAAAAAAATGTGTTTTGGTCAGCCATCCAAATCTTGCTGCCACAATGCTAAAGTGTTTTTAAAGGGATAGTTCACCCATGATTTACTCACCCTCAAGCCATCCTCTCTGGTGTGACTCTGTGGAGAATATAATCCCACTGATTGACAGTCTCATTACCAGATTACTTGGATCTCAGTTGTCTGTGACTTTGAGAGTAAACACAAACGGATTGAAGATTTGAGCCTTTAACACAGATGACATTTCCTCACTCTTTACAGGATTTCCTTTATTTTCATCCACCCAGCGGATCATTTCGTAGAGATATGAAGAAGTGATCTGAAAGTTAAATGTACTGTAGCTGTCAAAAACTCTGTGATAAGGGGCTGTTATACCTGAAGAAAACCAAAATCGCCTCACTGGGAGTTAGGATACTCGGAAGTACATAGTTTGAAATCTGCCATTGTCATGATGGACGCTCAGCTCGGGACACACTGAGCCAATCAGCTGACTGTGAATGTCTTGTGACTAAACGCAATCAAACCTGAAACAAATGACATGACACTTTTTTTGTGACACAGGTAATCAAATTGCAAAATATTAATGACAGTCGTATCCAAAAGTAATTAAGTAAATAAACCTTTTTGGGAATAATAAGATTGAACACTGAGTGTATTTTCAAACTAAATAAAATATTTTATTACTTTTTGGTATTTATTTTAATTACTTTTTGGTAGTTACAGCACTTTTTACATTAAACCTAATTATTATTATTAGTAGAAGTAGTAGCTGTAGTAGTTTTATTTAATAAAATTAATAATAATAATAATTGCAAGGATATTGTGACATGGTATTCAAACATTTATTACTTTTTAGCTAGTAGTTACAGCACTTTTTAGATTAAATAAAACTAATAATAAAAATGTACTATATATTAATCATTTTTAAATATTTAAAACAAACCTGAATACAACGATTATATCTCAAGGTAGTTACAGCACTTTTCATATTAAATAAAACTACTACTACTAATTGTTTTGATTAAAAATGTATCTACTATATTTTGGTTGAGGATGAAAATCAGGTTGATGTCAGTATTTGACGCCGATTTGATTTTGGTTACACAACCTAAAAACAGCAAATAACAACATCAGCTGACGTTGGTATTGGACATCAAATTAACATTGACATTAGACGTTGAATTGACATTGAATTTTGTTCACCTGACATTGCAACCGAAATTTAACCAAATATCAACATCTTATACGCTGTGTGCCTGCTGGGATGGTACTGATTTTCAAACAAAAGAAAACATTTTAGTATTTATTAGTTGGTAGTTACAGAACTTTTTAGATGAAATAAAACTATATATATAATAATAATAGTTTTCAATTAAACATTTTGGCTCTAAATATTCAGGCTTTTTTTATATAACATTTCATCTCAAGGATCTTGTCATATGGTATTAAAGATATTCAAACAAAGGAAAGTATTTTATTACTTTTTAGTTGGTAGTTCCAGAACTTTTTAGATAAGTAAAAAATGATTTAAATAATGATAGTTGTTTTTAATGTAAGAAACATATCCATATTTAAAACTTTATAAACCGTAATCTCTATCTTTCGCTAACTGTCGTACACATGAGAGTGGCATTCCAGCCGGTAACGTATGACATAGGTGTAGTGTAAGCTCCGGTGAGAAGTGACAAACGCGCAGAGGAGAGAGCAAAACAAAACACTGATCCTAAATTAGAAGTACAAAATGAGGATTTGTAAAGAAACATTTCCGAGGATTTTGATATAAGCCAAGAGGAGACTGGTTTTCCTTTTTTTTTTTTGTTCCATGGCAGAAACAAACAAACAAAATTGCAATATGTAAAGTCAGAATTCTGTGGAAAAAGTCAGAATTGCGAAATGTAATCTCAGAATTCTGAGAAAAAAAGTGAAAATTTACATATATAAACTTAAAACGTAACTATTTTTTCACAATTCTGAAAAGTCGGAAAGGCGAGATATAAACTGGAATTTGCGAGTAAAAAAAAAAAGAATGTTTTATCACATGCACTTATATGAAGAACATTTTTCTTTTCATTATCCTGGACATCTTTTATTTGTCACTGACTCTTCAGAAATAAAGATGCTCATCTTGTCTCACGTCTAAGTGCAGGATGTTCTTTCTCTGAATAATAAGAAAAAATAAAATGGAATATTAGATGCGCAACACAATGAGAATTAAATGCGCAGTGACAGGAAAGTCTGTAATATGAAAAAGACCTCTTTTCTAAATGGAATGAAATGTGCATTCATCCATTTTGGGCTGCTCATTTTAACCTGTGTGTGCGGGTCGCGGGTCTCTCTCTCACGCAGATTGAATTCTGAGTAATTAATGCATCCATTGTCTTCAGCGGAGAGGAGGAGGAGAGGCAGCGGGACGTGAGTGAGATGAATCCCTCTGACAGGATGTTTATGAGGTGTCAGTTTGTGTTTGGATCAGAGGAGCTGACGGGGGCGGAGAGGGAGACGTTCGGCCTGTATGGAGCTCAACTGCGTGACCCATTTGCTCTGTTTGGAGCGGTTCCCCTCGGTTCAGTGGCGTTGTGATGAGGTGCTCTGGATGCCGTTCCAATCCTCGGATCTGGATCTCGCTCCCTGACATGGCAGAGCCATGAGTCAGCTGTCAGGCGCACAAACACATGTGTTCACCGCCGGCCATGTGTGCAGAAAAACCTGATGCTCATTCAAGAACTGTATTTCAATTAGGGTAACGGTAACCTTTTGCAGTTTAAGGAATATTGCTAAAAGCCACTTCGAGCACAAAATGACCTGTTTTATCTAAAATGGTTGCAATTCATGGACTTGTTGTGCTGTTGGCATAATGCAGGTCTATTGTGGACACACATATATTTTTTTGTACCTAACAGTGAGGTCACATTAGCAAAGTAAGAAGGTCCATTGTCCCTTATGAATAGTGTAGCAATTCTTAGTTGGGAAGTGACTAAGGCCCAATCCCAATTCTATTTTATACCCCTTCCCCTTCCCCTTCCCCTTCCCCTTCCCCTACCCTTCCGCCTACCCCTTTGCCTACCCCTTCCCCTTGTCAGTAAGCAGCGCATTCATTTAGAATGGTAATTAAAGGCTCTAATGCACACCAGTATAGGTGTGTGTATTGTAGGAGCTAGACGGTGTATGATGACGTGTGACGGTATAGTAGTGGTGTCCCAATTCTTTGGGGAATATTTTCACCCCTTGTCCCTTGAAACAGAGTATTTCTCCTGACAAACAGTATTTAACAGTTTAAATACTGAATCGCTACATTATATTTTCCAGCAACGAGAGGATAAAATTGCTGTTTTTGAAGTAAACTCACTCTAAAAAGAGAAACACACAGACGGGCATACACGCTCTCTCTGTCTCTCTCTCTCTCTCTCTCTCTCTCTCTCTCTCTCTCTCGAATTGGCAATATTTGAGAAAAGGGTTTAGCGATTTCTAATTATTGGGGGGACTAGCCCCCCTCAATGTCTACGGGGGTTATCGTCCTGATCAGACATGAAAATGTGAAAAGTCTGTAATGATGACGTTAGCAAACTTTAGCGATTTTTTGCAAACATTTCTTTGAGTAACATGACCGTAAATATGAACTCACGATTGAATGTAACCTAAAACAAATGATTACTTTTCGTTAAAATCTTTATTAATGCCAAAAATGCTTGCATGTATGTGTATTTTTGTTCAGCCATGTTGCCGCTGAAGCCGGTTTACGCTGAGATAATTCATACCCCTTTGTTTGAAGTGTGGTCCCGAAAAATCTTAATTTGAAGGGCTATCTGGCCTTTCCCCTTACCCCTACCCCTCCAACCAAAAGAGAATCGAGACACCGCTACCCCTTAACGTGAACGCGCGAAGCGAAGCGAAGCGAAGCGAAGCGAAGCGGAGGGGTAGGGGAAAGGGGAAAGGGGAAGGGCTAAGGGGTAGAATTGGGATTGGGCCTTACTCAGAGGTCACTTCCAAGCGAAACCGTTTTAAATTGTGACAAATTCGCATGTTCAGAGTTTATGATACAGTACATGAATCCGATGCGAAATTTGCATTGGAAATTTTTCACCTCACATGACATTCCACAAAATCCAGTGTGTGGTCACAATAGCGAACTTTCAGCAAAACAGCTTGATGAGCACTTTTTTATTATTTCATTTTCTAAACAAGTTTGGCTGTGATGTATTGAAAACTGTCCATCTTTTTAATTATATTTAATTATAATTAAATTATATTTTTTAGTTATATTTAAATAAATCACTCGTTTTTCTAAAGAAACATTGTCCAACAGCGACACCAAATTTGCACGTTACAAGTTTAACCAACTTGAATCTGATGAGAAATTCTGCATAGGAAATGTTTTGCCTTACGCAAAACTCCTGATCGTGCAGAATCTTATTGAATGTGCGATCACATTAGTGAACTTTCAGTGAAGTCTCAAAGGCAAAATAGAGCCTCTGTCTATTATCAATAGCGTAGCCATGAACAAAACTTTAAAACCAAGCAGCTTTCTGTTGGGCAGAGTGGCAAATTCATGTGACCATCTTGAAATTGAGCATAATCTGCCTGGGGAACCCCACACGAAACTCTCGATCGCACAGATTCCTATTGGAATTACTGGATTTTGCCTGTAAAGGTAAATGTGACCACACCTTAAAGGTGGTCACACACCTGACGAGAAGCGCAGCGCAGCCACGTCTTTAAAATTCAAACACATTGTTTTGAACGATGTCCTGAGCCGTTGCTGGGTGCCACGGGCCGATGCTGAATGGCGTCACCAGTGTGCGTACACTATTATAAAGCAATGTGTTCGAATTTGAAAGACGTGGCACGTCGCTGCGCTTCTCGTCCGTTGTGTGACCGTCTTAAGAGTCAAAATTATTATTAGTCATAAATAAAGTCTCTAACTTTAACTGACATACAATTTACATTTACAATATTTTTATGATCGTAAATAATTCATAAAATATAATCACACCTAATAACAGGTGCATTAAAGGGCAAAATTGAACATCATTTATTATCATTACCTAGACAGGATCATAAAAAAACATTAAAAAAACTATCTATTGTCACAAATATGCGCAAATGTCGTCACATGATATCAAAAATCCCTCTTCTTCCATGGTCTTGCAGCTCAAAAGTTGTGAAAGTTGTGAAGTTGTGGCCTAATGGTTAGAGAAACGGACTCGTAACCCAAAGGTTGCGGGTTCGAGTCTCGTACCGCCAGGGATTGTAGGTGGGGGGAGTGAATGTACAGCGCTCTCTTCCACCTTCAATACCACGGCTGAGGTGCCCTTGAGCAAGGCACCGAACTCCACTGAACCCCAACTGCTCCCCGGGCGCTGCAGCAAAAAATGGCTGCCCACTGCTCCGGGTGTGTGTTCACGGTGTGTGTGTGTTCACTGCTGTGTGTGTGCACTTTGGATGGGATAAATGCAGAGCACTAATTCCGAGTATGGGTCACCATACTTGGCCACATGTCACGTCACTTCACTTTTTCACTTCTTTTCACTTTTTTTCAAAAGCGGCCTCTTTCTATGGGGATGAATGAAGCACACAACATAATCGAAGCATTAAATATCGGGATGAACTTGAATCGAATTAGGCCTAAATCAGAAGAAATATAGAGTAAACATGGAAATCGATCAATATTTCTTTAAATGTGCACACTTTTGGATTGCAAGACCTAAAGAAGCAGCAGATTTACTAGAGCTTGCACGATTAAACAGGTATGTGTTTGTTTATTAAGTTACAAAACTCGCGTTTGTTGTGGCGTGTTTTCGTTTGTTCTCACAAATGAAGGCTATATGTTACTGTTGCTAGAACATTTATATAAGAAAACCATCATCTTATATAAATAACGCTTATATAATGATATAAAGCTGGTCAATATTAATATTTTTAAACAGCGCAGTGAACGTAAATAATTTAAACAAACTGGATGAGAATCCCGCATGCAGTCAATGATTGTGGAGGGTTTACACACCACGAAATGTGTTGTGTGTATTTTTGTTGGAGTACTTTATTTTTTTTAAATGAATATTGTATGATCTTTGAGCTTGACGCTTTCTATAAATCGTTCTTTGAAGTGAAAATGTCGTTTAGACGAACAAACTTTTCGTTTTGTGTTACTGAGGTACAGTATCTTTATGGATTGAGATTATAGAGCTTAAAGGAATCCAGGGCGGTTAAGGTTCGCCTTTTTATTATAGCCGTAGGCTATTTGTTTCATTTGTAGCCTGTAGTTCACTCACCTGATTTACAGACATTTCTCATCAAGAGCAGGAATTAATGCATTTTAAACTTGAAATGCATGTTGTTTTCAAATGATCCAATTCCCCATGTGCATCAGACATGCAGGCATCCAGTCGTCTAGTAATAAAGGGCTGTTGATTGTTAAATCAATAGTCGTCTGACTTTCCTCCCCATGATCAAATTCCATTGTAAATGGTAAAGGAGACAAAGAGCATACAAGCAAACACACAAACAACCTTTTATAAATATCATTGTGGGGGCTCCCTATTCAATTCTGCAGTTGTTAATATAAGGTAGCTAATTATAATTACTACAGACTTACCCAACCATAAAATACACTTTTAGGTAAGATTTAAAGACTATTCAATAGCTTGATGAGCACACAATCTCTTTCATTACTTGCGTTTTAGACATCACTTTGACAAGTGAATAGATATTTTGTCACATGTGTTGATGCCATCAGGTCACTTCAGGATAATCTGTGACATGAGGTCACGTCGCTGAATAGGTCGCTCATTGGTCTAAAATCCCATTCTCACATAGTTTTAAGTTAAGCATCAAACATCTGATTGGCTGTGATTTGGTACTTTGGTCTAGGAACATTACGTCACACCTTGTTAGAGCATTGTGCCCCATACACGCACACACTGGCGCAGTGCTTACGTAGGCCCTAGACTGTGGCATTAGCTGTTGTGTTGTGTGTGAGATGAAGGGCTGCCTCATTTCTCTTGACAAGCCGTTTGTTTTGGTCTCAGAACTCGAGCTGAAACTGCTGATGGTCTATTTCTGCAGTCACATCTGCTCTATATACAACTAACTGCTCGTGAGAGAGTATCGTGTTTTAGTTCCAGCAGCACTGAGGCTGAACTTTCATGGTAAAGATCTTGTGAATAATGGAGTGAGATGTTCAATGAGTGACGAGCACTTGAAGAGAGCGAGAGAGAGAGGATGCTCTTTCTGTGAATGTGTAGTCACATTCAGCACAACGTGATTTATTCAAGTAGATCTTGGATCAACATTCTTTGTTGTCCCTTGAATGTTTCGGTCTGCCTCTAAACCTGCTCTTAAAAACTGAATGGTGCAAAATTATTTTTAAAAACAAGTTTTTTTCAGTGGTTCTTAGTGATACCTTGGAAATCTTATTTTTTTGGTTGTATGAGGTTCTTCGGTTCACTTTTTGGCTCTTTGGAGATTACGTTTCCAAGTTGGGTTCCTCCAATTTTATTCTCATTTTATTATTTTTATTACTCATGTTTTTTACCCACCATTTTGAGTACGGTACTTTCAGGGGTCCATTCTTCGTATGTCGCTAACTCATAGGGCTGGAAGAATAAATTGCATCGCGAATCGAGAAATGATTCTGCATCGATTCTGAGATTTTCCGAATTCATCGCGTTTCTCTCTTGAATCGATTCTGAGCTTAGTTTTTAACAGGAGAGGGCACTGTGTGCTTTAGAAATAGCCGTACTCTGCTTGCTTCCAGTTCCTTACACATGCACCATTTGAACCTAAAATAATCATTCATAAATTTCGAAAAGGTTGAAGCGAATTACAAGGATGTTCACAGTGGGCTGTGTTTACATTAATCTTGCATCATAAAAGCATAAAAGCCGATGTACAAGTACATTTAACCACTTACATTACTCAGCCGAACACACAAGCGCTCTTCTTCATAAGCATTTGAGTGTGCGGTTACTAGCCTAGAGCGCCATCTGCTAAAAAAATAAATTGTGAATATAAATAATTGGGAATCATGTAAAAACATTTTTTCAATAAAATAAAAAACAGTGCACATTTCATTTATCTATTATACCATTTATGTAGTTTTGTTCGCTTGACTGTTTCCTTATAAAAGTCCAGAAATGTGTCAAGTTTTTCATCAGGTGTCTTTTTTAATTATATGATGTCATTACGTTGCTGTCTTGCCCATAGATATGTATCTATGGTCTTGCCGCCAGCCAATCGCTGCACTGCTGATCGTGGTTTCGAGTATCAATACATCTGCCCTTTTCGGGGAACACGAGAACGCACAGTAATCTCATGCTGCGTCCATAGACTGTATAAAACCATGGATGTAGTGTCCGTGATGTCACTCGTAGGTTTCCGAAGAGCGTTTTTGAAGCTCAAAGTGGGCGGAGCTGGCCGTCGCCATCTTGGCAGCATGTCGCCACGCGTCATTCCCGGATAATCAAAAATGGGCAAAGAGGCGGAAGCTGGTTGCTGAAACCACGCCCACCTAGCTCGATGGTGGTGACAGCAGCAGCAATCCACCTGTCACTCAAGTGACCACGCCCTTAATTATGCAGAATTTTAAGGCTTAATATAATTTAAACGGATGAGTTATTAAAAAAAACAGTTGTCATAAAGGGCAAAATTAGCTATATAGACCAAACTCATTTTTTGAACCAGGCTGTAAACATGTTTTTTTTCTGCTGTAAAGTTGGGAATTTTAACATGGGGAGTCTGGACCGAATCCTTCGCCAAAGCGCAATGGATTGTGGGCAATTTTAGCCATTAGAGTGTGCACTGATCCACACTTCAAAAATCGACCTGAAATAGTAGACCATCTGGGGACTTTTGGCATACTCTTTTCAACATACTATGCTTTGGGACACACTTATTCTAATCTCACATACCATTTAGGATGGATAGTATGAACATTGAGACGCAGGGATGGAAACACCAAAGACGCTTTAATATGTTGTGCATTTTATTAGACCGGTGACGACCGCACAGAGTAGCATTAT